>NC_048425.1:18086976-18089645 GCF_013103735.1 Etheostoma cragini | reverse complement strand
CTATCAACACACTATTCAGGCGAACTGTCACATGGCAACAGTTTCAATGAAATACACATGAATTCAGAAGGCTTCCATTCATTCCAACGTCAACTTTGGTGTGAGTCAAACACAACCACACACCTCACACACCTGCAGACAACCGCGTGTCCACAATGCATTTGGGGAAAAGTAGTTTCATTTACCTGGAGGGCAGCTGCATTCTGGTTCCGCTTGTCTGGCAGTCCGAATCTTGACAAAATGTTCATAGGAGCGCTGAAATTGTACAAGAATGCCATTTTCATTCATATGCACATGGTGCTTGCAATATAAGTAGGTAATTTGGAGAAGGGGGGGGGGGGTGTTGGGTCAGTTTAAGGGTAAGTAAAAGCGTGTAAACAATTAGCAAAAAGTGCAAGAGTCAATCTTACCTGTGAGAGGAGCTCGTCCACTCTTTGTTCAATCAATGAATTAAAATGATCCATGGAGTAGCCGGGGGCTCGGATCAAGGTGGTCTCGTCGTTCCCTCTCTCCAAATCCACAACCCGGTTCTTCAAATCAGCTGTGTTAAGGCTCAGAAGGACGCAAAAGGCGATGGACGCCACTGAGCACAAAGGCGAGATAATGTGCAGCACTGTTGTGCCGCAATGTTGTCGCTTGTGCGCCACTTCTTTCTCCATTTTATCCACGCACTTAGATGCTCCTCTTGCCTCCGCGATCTCCATAATAACTACAACTGCACGCGCGTGTTGGGAGCGAGCTGCATCTGGCGCGGAGTCACGAATTTACGGAACACTGTTCTGTTCTGTGCAGTGCGTGTTTGTGTGCGTGTGCGTGTGGCTGCGACGCGCCGTTTACGTAGTGACTTTGTGGTGACAGCGACAGAAGGATAAGTGGATTCGCCACGATCCGCTCCAGCCCAAAACCAAGTCTACCTGTACTGACGGCTCCTGCAAACTTGTTGCACTGAGCCCTGTGCACAGTAGCCTGCTGCAGAGGGAAATGCTATGATGCACAATAAAGTGGAAAGAGAGGCAGCTCGCGCGTGGTGTCTATTGCCACTTGGAGCTTTTCCACGCTGCAGGCATGCCCCCCCCCCCCCCCCCTCATCACGGCAGCAACACGCCCCCAATATGCCCTGACTGATTGACATAATTTATTGACCCGCTCCTTTTGCGCCCCTACAGTCATGTACAGTTGCCATTAGTTGCCATAAAGTGCCGTTATGGTGTATTGCTGTCAGATCTCCAACGGAACGCTGCGTAAAGAAGCATTTTACGTACAGTGCATTAACATAAAACATAACTTTTACTGTAGGGGCACTGCAAGACAGCAAATATAATAAATCATGCATGGGAATTGAATTTTGTTTAAAATTAAAGAACTGTATGTTAATTTATGATAACGTTGACGCATTTCCATGGCCATGGCGCTGCGTAAAAACGCACGGAACTCTAAAAGCTCTCTTTCTTTGGGTTGAGGGGGTAGATGCACGCGCAATACTGCCAAATATGAGGCAAGAGCACATTTTATTGATCTCTTGTGTTCAGTGGACATCATGCAGAGAGAAGAGAGCCACGGAGCTGAGATGATGCGTTTGGCGACCCCGCGGTCCGTATATGGATTTCGTGGATTTGGTAAACACTGTAGTAAATAACGTGCACATATCATCAGTGATTCACATGTCGGGAAAAGAAACTGGTGGTAAAACTACCCCCCCCCCCCCCCCCCCCCCCCCCTTGCCCCCTGATGGTCCTTCTGAGACATTCCTGCAGGGTACATATCTCAAATAGTGACAGAAGTCTGTCTGTCTGGATGGCACAACGAGAAACTAATACATTTACGGGTCTCAGGTAAGCAGCAGTACTAATATGGTCCCCTCTGCAACAGAACTGGAGGATGCAATTTGACTTCAGACTGTTTTGAGGCCGTTTGGAGTTAATAGCAACATATCTCCCTCTGCACTGCTCACCAGTTTCCAAGATGCCAAAACCATGCATTTCATGCATGTGTGCAGTCAGTAAATCTCAATGGGAAAGGACTTTAAATATCCATAAACCTCCCCAGACTGCTGACTTCTTATTCTGAGGTTCCACATTCCAGCCCTTTTTGCATTTTAATGTTCCTCTGTGAACAGCGACTTCATCCAGATAAGAATGAAGGATGTGAGTGGGGGGGGGGGGCACAGTCTAGTCTGAGCTATCAATGTGGACTTGACTGCTCATTTAAATGGAAGCCTTTTGTCTTTTTTGGTCCTAAATAATAAAGTATATTCTACAATCTCTTAACAGTTCCATTCCTAAACTTTGAGTACACACACATCCATTCAGGAGTACTAATGTATAGCAGTGTCAAAAGCGTCCTAAAGCACTTTAAATTCAGTAATAGGCCTAATAAATAAGACACTGAAGGCTTGGAGTGCAGGTGTGTACCAATAATACTAAATGCACATAGGGGATACTAGTTCAGGGATACTTACCTGACTAGGTCTGTTCAGGTGAAAGACTGCTAGATTGGCATCTCCTTCACTCGCCTGTTAGCTTAGCTTAGCAGCACATGTTAGGGTTATTGGGAGATTGAGTCCTCTGATCTCATGCACTTCCCAACCTGTGAGTATACACCCCCCTATGTTAAAATACAGGGGCATAGGTATACACCCCCCCATGGTAAAATACAGGGGCATAAGTATA
>NC_048425.1:18082374-18086876 GCF_013103735.1 Etheostoma cragini | reverse complement strand
CAGATACAGTATTAGGGACCACTAAGGTCTATATAAAGAGACTTCAGATCCAGTATTAGGGACCACTAAGGCCTATATCAAAGAGCAGCATGTCATGGGACCTTTCAAACAGTGCCGGCTGCCATTGCTCATCTATTGAATTTATTTCTTTGTCACACTTCAGCTCATATCCAAAGCTGAAAAAATCATCCTTGCCCGGGCCAAGGAGGCTCACAAACACATCCGGTTCCAAGAAGACTGACCGCTGCTGAAACTCATTAGTTGTTGACAAGCGTACATGTTTAACTATGTGGACATTACACGATGATGAAGATGATGATGAATGCATACTTAACTGGAGGAGAATGAATGAAAACTTGGAACAAGTGTAAACTATTTACCATGTCTTCTAATTCTATGGTTGCACTGTAGCGCCCAAGATAATGTGGACTGCTGCTATGCATACAGACAGTTTGGCAACATCTTTTTAATTGATAACTTTATTATTATTATTTTTAAAGCTCCTGTATATGATGTAAATATGAGGATTTGACAGTTCTCCCAGTTAAGAAGTGGACAAGTCATGGCATTTCCTTTTAAGGATATGTGCCCCATTTTGTTTTTTTAATAAAAATGTTTCATTTGAATGTTACAGTATTTATTGCCTGGTATTTATAACACTGTTGTGATTTTCATAAAGTTTGTGTGAGAGGAACGGGAACAATGGGCATCGACCTTCATGTACTCACTCCCAAATATTCCTGTAAATTATTGGAGTTTAGATGTTGCATTCACCCCCAGATTAAATATTAAAACAATGGGTCCAAATTATGGATTTGCTGATTCTGCAAAATCAGGTGTTTCAAAAATGTTTAAATACGCACCATTCAGGATATTGTTATGATAGCCCACATTTAACGGTCTAACTTGAAATATGAAATGTCTCCAGTTAAGTAGATTACACTCCCTCAACATGGCTGTGCAGTATCAGTATAAAAATAGCTGCCATTACATAATCTCAGCACTGTTTATTGCTTTTTATTGGTGTGAAGGCAGAATCAGCCCGGCCTCTAGCTTCTGCTTAGAACCATGCAGCCGAGGATTTGGTGAGGGGGGTCCTCACATACTCCACCGTCGGCCCAGGTCACCCCTTTGTCCAGAGAGGTGGCCCAGTACATCCTGGACTCTTCCTTCCCATGGGAGAGGGCATCCGAGCCGGAAACCTGGGTGTGGTTAACACAGTTGGAGTGACAGACTGCAGGCTCGGTGACTTTGGGACGGAGGCTCCCGGGCCAGTCCATTGCACCTTTAGGGACAATGGGGAGGCGCCGCGGCGCGTCCCATATTCTGTAATCCTCCGTCATGGTGGTGGTCTTCTGAAAGGGACCCGTGCTTTTCTCGAAGTTTTGCTTAGACGGCAGGAAGGGTTTGGGTCGCTGGCACGTGTGGGTCGTGTAGTCTGCGCGTGCTGTGGAGAGGAAGACGTCTTGATCTTCCGGTGGACTGGATTTCTTGGCTTTGCCTTGGCCGTGGAACTTGTTCTCAAGGGTCCAGGTCTTGAACTGCCGAAAGAATTCAACGGCTTCGTCGGAGAGTTGTTGTTTTCCTCCCTGAGCCACCTTCGGCTTCGAGGGCTCCGCAGCCTGACCCGGCAGGCCTTTGGTTTGGCACACGGGCTTCTTCAGGCGGGTCCTGGGCTGCACTAGATGGGGGACGTAATCAGATCTGTAGCTGGTGACGCTTTCAAAAGGTTCGGCTTCATGGGAGTTGCCTTCTTTGTTGTCTGTGGTACCTAATCCTTCGCTGGCTTTCAAGCTGTCAGCCAGTTTAAATGGCTTTCGCTTGATGGCTTTCCATGCTTGGAAATCCCCTGAAAATAGAGGATTTGAATCATATATTTTTATATTTGTTTCATATTTCTGCAATGGAGGACTCTATTGATGTTCAAACTGCTTACTGTTGTACGCCGATGTGTAGTCCTCCATCTTGGATGCCATCTGGGTCGCTGCGAGGTGTGCAGGATTTTGTGGCGCGCAGCTGCATCGCTTGTCTTTAGGGGGCAACGATGGCTGTGGGGCCTTTGGGGGGTGTTTTGTCCATTTATGGGTCACAAAGTATGATCTGAAACGTGTAAATGATGTGAGATTTGCCTCTTTTTTTTCTTGATTTTTGAAAGAAAATCCAGGTAGGGGTTTCAGTGCTAAACTAGTTGCTGTCAAAAGAAAGTCACTAAGTGGTCTCCCGTCATTCTTAGCGGTGAAGTTGTAGTTTTCCTTAAATGTGTCTTGTGAGATGAGACACATGAGACACTTTGTATCTTACCTTACAGTGGCCGTGTCGGGACTCGTCCCCTTCGGTGGGTTCGGGTCTTTCTGCGTTGAGCTTGTGGTGGCGGTCTTGTGTCCTTGGGGGGACAGGAACCTCTCCTGGTACTCTGTTGTCATGGCGGCCCGGGGCTGGGCTCTCTGAGAGCCGGGGGGGTTCCTGGACATCAAGGCAAGGCAAATGGACACTTAAAGACACAAAGACTAAGTACAATGAAACAAGGCCATATAAAAAATAAAGACGATAAAATGGAATTAAACACTCACAAATATTGTCTCAAAGCCCTTCAAATGTTTTGAAGCATCTAGTTTTACAACCAGCACAATAAAATATGAACACCCTGCCACTACAAGTCAGATAATTCCATTGAAAATAGAGCAAATTTTGAAAAAATACAAGCAGGTAACTAAGCTAGTGTTTTGTGTTTTCTTCATAAAATGGCCAACCTTAATAGGAATATTTCCATGAATAAAAGATTAAAAATAGATCAGCTTACCTGACAGATGGGGCTCCTTGGGTTCCGTTTTGCTGGCTCCTGGTTTTTGGGTGCATGGCCCTGCGGGGGGTGCACCCGGTGCGGGTTTTTAGGCGTCCTGTCGCGCAGAGGGGTAGCAGCCTGCTCGGTGACTATGTGCTGCAGGGGTGGACCTCCAGCATCTAAATTATTGACCGGGGGTGGAGGAGGGGGGGGGGGGGGGGGGGGGGGGGGGGGGGGGGGGGGGGGGGGGGTAGTGTTGAACGAGTGTACACGCTGAGGCCGAGCTCGAGCTTCTAAAAATAAACAGCAGTGGATTGCTCCGATGTGGGCCGGTTGTCATGGTGCTGGAGTGATGATGATGATGCGCGAGGATTCCAACCCTCCTGTAGTAATGTTTTGAAAAGTACACAAAGTAGTCCTCAGCCTATGCTAGATTATGTTGCATTCACTGACTATTTTTTTATTATTATTATTTTGCAACGTGACTCCATCCATCTGTCACTTTGAAGTCATGGCCTAAAAAAAGAAATTAAAAAAAAGAGAGATGATGTAAACACGCACGCACGCACGCACGTGGAGTAGTGACCTCGTTCGCTTAACACAGCCATGCGTGAACCACACAAGCATGTCGTCATGGGGATTTTGCAAAACACAAATGTTGAATTATGCATTATTGAAGCTGCATTAGCTAATGCAATGCCGTGTTTGGCCACTAGATGGAGTCCAAAGCCTTGAGACGCCACAATAGAACACAGCAAAATTACTTTGGCAGGTGTATTTAAAGAATTAAAAACGTTTTTATATCATTTTTTTAAATAACTTTGTTGCAATCTGGCGTCAAATAATAGTTAAAGCATATATGTTATGGGTCTTTAATTTGCACATACAACAACATAAAACCAGAAGAGAAATAAAACCGATGTGACAGGAGAGGTCATGTACAATTGACCTGCTCTCATATTAATAAATAAACTAAACTAGCCTTATGTATAAAACATGATTTAGCAAAGTACAGATAAATATATTCAGTTAGGAAAAGAACAGGAGGGAAAGTCAACCTGTGTAGTTTTAGTATTTTGTACTGATGTTCAGTACTCTTTGGCTAATCTAACCCTAAGTCATAACTCAGAGTATTTAGTGTTTTTTACAGAGAGTCTTTGAAGTAGCATTTAGGAGGACTCAGAGATTTTTAGTTGCAGGTTTTTGTGCCCGTGGGACGCGTTCCTGAATCCCAGCGTGTTTGTGAATACTATATTATGTTTTCTGAATATAAAATGACAAATTTTGAGTACAGCAAAAATAGATTTCAGTTGCCGGGGGAAACGGATATATTAGCCGCCTTGTAAATGAATAAAGGAATTATCGGATTCATTTAGCAAAACAGGGCTGAACAAAGGGAGTTAATGAACTGTAAAAATACATAATACACTATTACATAATACTAACACTATGCCAATCTCTAGGTATGGTGAAGGGCATGTGATGATGTGTGTGGGTGTGTGTGTGTGTGTGTGGGGGGGGTAATTTAATTCCAAAGACCAAGGAAACTTTGTCAGGATGCATAGTATCCTGATCCATGAAATAATTGGCCTTTAATGTTAATAATCTGCCTCTATTAGAATTTAACATGGGGGGTGTATAATTATGCCCCCTGTATTTTAACATAGGGGGTGTATACTTATGCCCCCTGTATTTTAACATAGTGGGGTGTATACTTATG
>NC_048425.1:18079402-18082274 GCF_013103735.1 Etheostoma cragini | reverse complement strand
CCCTAATACTGGATCTGAAGTCTCTTTTATATAGACCTTAGTGGTCCCTAATACTGGATCTGAAGTCTCTTTTATATAAGCCTTAGTTCTCACGATATAGCAGTTCAAGACCCCCCTCTCCTCCCAAGTAAGTGGGGTTCACAGATGTAAACAAACCCATACATGCGGGACTGCTTGGTTTCCATTTCTAGCCACAGGGGGACCACAGGCAGGCTGGGGGAACTCATATTAATATTAAAACCTCATAAAGTGACATTTTCATGCCATGGGACCTTTAAACGTGGTGACAGTATGCAACTGTATGGGCTTCATGCTAAAATGATTGCAGGTATTAGTCCAGATGCAAAAATGGATTGGACTGAAGGTAAGCAGTTTGCAAAATATGTCTCCATCCATATGTTACCATATTAAACATAAAGTCTGCAATAATGATGTTTGTCAATACAATGTCTGAGCTAAAGCTTATATATATATATATATATATATTGAGCATTTACAACTTACTGTAAACGTATTGTTTACATAACCAAACTGGAAAGATCAATAATGTATTGCTGTGCACAGTAACATGCATGAATATATAATTTTCTATTTAAAAATGTAAAGCGTGGTCTCACCTTCTCTGTGCCCCGCTTCTTCTCCCTGGGACGGTTCAGCTTGACCTGGCGGTCCACTAAGATCTTCTGCCAGTACCTTTGTTCATGGTCCCCTTTAAAAAAGAGAAAAGGCATTGAATAGAGATTTTTTAATGTTAATATCATTACTTATGACAGCTCAGTCAAAAAAAAGCTGAGTCATCCACATCGTGTCCTTAACTGGAGAGGATAAGAGGTTGTTCTACCTTGAAATAGGGGGAAAAGGTCCTACCTGCGAGGATCTCCAGCTTCCAGCTGTGCTCCTTCTGGAGCTCTGCTCCTGCGTCGCTAACGGCTTTAGCGTCCTCCGGGGTGTGGAAGCGGATGTGACCCTCAGCGTCTCCGTCCAAGGTGTCAATGTACGCCACAGGGGAGATTTTGCACAAAGCATCCTACACAGAATAATCCGCCAAGCACAAAAAAAAAAAACCAACTTTGGTTAATGATCTTTGAGATCTTTGTGTAATTACATTGAATTGTCTTGTGCACATGTGCTTCACTTGGTAATGACGAATGAATGAATGAATGAATGAATGAATGAATGAGGATCAGACTCACACAGTAAAGCAGTTGATCATCACTTTCTTAATTATCAAGTCTCTTTTATATAGACTGCAACTAAAAATCTCTGAGTCCTCCTAAATGCTACTTCAAAGACTCTCTGTAAAAAACACTAAATACTCAGAGTTATGACTTAGGGTTAGATAACCCAAAGAGTACTGAACATCAGTACAAAATACTAAAACTACACAGGTTGACTTTCCCTGCTGTTCTTTTCCTAACTGAATAAATTTATCTGTACTTTGCTAAATCATGTTTAAAGTCCCCCCCCCCCCCACACACTGGGGGGATAGACAGGCCTATAAAGTGACATTTTCATGCAAACCTGACCTAAACATTAGCAGATGAAAAGGGAGTCATTTCTTTACGAGTTGATAATCCAGATGATAATGCTAACTGCCAGTGGCGCTGACGAGGGGGGGGCCGGGTTCTACTGTACCTTGATGATCTTCCTCCCTGGTAGCGGCTTGCTGTCTGTAATCTTCATGATGACCCCACTGGTGAACTGAGGGCCTGGGTTAGACCCTTTGTCACTCTTCTCAACTAGAAGAGAACCACAAACCGACAGGACCTCATCAAACTGAACGGAACCCATCTTGCACATATGTTCATTATTATCAGCAACTGGTTTATATTATTAAGTATTAAGATTTTGTTTTTTGGGAGTAATACTGGGATGTCAACTCTGTGGAGCAGTCAGGTTTGACCATCTTTACTGCATGGAAAAAAACGCATCTTTCCCATAAGAAACTGAATTCTTGCTAAAGTTCCAGGACATTTACTTCAAAGTACTCAACCAGCATCCACTCTTTGTTTTATATCGTCACATCTTTTTCTTTTCAACACATGGGAATATCCAAAATCCCTCCTGCAGGGATTCAGACGCTACGAGTAACAATGTCGACTGTGTGTGCAACTCCTCTCCTAGGGTTGTGTCCCAGTCTGCAGTTAGTCCCATCTGGAGCAGAGTCCCTGGGCTGACTGGTGGGGACAAAACTCACCATTTCCATCTTGAGGCTCGTCGACTGTCTCCATTGGACTCTTGTGCTTCTTGTGATCTATCTCGTTAATGCACTTCTTCAGGGTCTTCATGCTGCACTTCTGCAGGGTCAGATACTCATCCTTCAACTCCAGCCACTCTTTCCTGAGCGTGGACAAAAGAGGGACAAAAGAAGTCCATCAGCGTGTTAAAGGCATTCTAGTTATATGTTACAACGTATTAATTCACTTTTTGTTGACACGTGAAGAAAACGGGATGTGGGCTCTTACTTTGACAGAACCCGGAGGGGGATGACTTCTTCCCCGATTTTCAGCTTCTCCTTGTGTTTCTTTTTTCTCTTCCTCTTTGCTTTCACCGTCGAGTCATCTCGGTTTTCTTTCCCTTTCTCAACCCGTCTGTCTGCGTCACTTTTAGCTGGTGGATCTAGAAAATGGTCCCAACACAGTTTACACAACAACTAACTCGTGGTTTCACTGCTGTAAAAACTCAGATATTTTTAGACACACACACACACATATACATATACATATATATACATATACATATATATATATATATACACACATATATACATATACATATATACATATATATACATTTATATATATATACACATATACACACATATACATATATATATATACATTTATATATATATACATATACACATATACAC
>NC_048425.1:18028714-18079302 GCF_013103735.1 Etheostoma cragini | reverse complement strand
TCCCCCTCAGATCCCTCTGCCGTTTGCGACCGTCGTCTCTTCTTTTCTGGCGGTTTGTCCGGTGTCTTCTGTGCGCCGACGACCCCCGAGGGCTTCCCCTTCTGCTCCGACGGCTCTGCCTCCATCGCCTGCTCTTTGGCTTCTCCAGCAGGAGGCTGCACTGTGGCGCCTTCTTTCTTTTTCTTCTTCTTTCGCTTTCTCTTCTCCTCTTCTTCACCTGTAGCGAGTCAAAATCAACACATGGAGATCGATACAACAAACTGCACCAAAAGCACGTTTAGAGGGTGGTCGAGAGAGGCCTGTACCTGACGGAGGATTGTCAGCTGGCAGAGGGATGGCCTTCCTACTTTTCGTCTTGGGGAAAACCCCCGGCTTCCTGGGAGCATCTTCAGGGGGGTTGTTTAGCATCTGGTTCAAAGATCAGACATTTTCATGAGTTTTCCTTCTGCCAAAAGCGAACACCGGCTGAAATATCGGATATTTCAGGAAACGGCGACTCAGTAATAAGCTCTCACCTCGATGGCTTTCTGGGCTTGTTTCTCCGTCTCAAACTCTACAAAGGCAAACCCCTTGGTGTCGCCAGTAGACTTGTATCGGGGGATGCTGACATAAACCACGTTCCCGCATTTTGTGAAGACCTTCTCAATCCAGCCGTGAGTCACATTCTTGGGCAAAAGTTCCTTGGAGAAAAAAAAGAAAAGAAAAGAAAGAAGAAATGTTAAATATAACATTTGGCAACAAACTAGCAAATAAGTCTGTGAGTCTCCCAATTTGGACACAAATTAAATGAACGTGTTGCGCTATAGATACAATAGTGTCAGCTCCTGTAAAGGTAGTCCAGACATTTCAGAGCAGATCTAATTGAAATAAGAACATCTAACTCTTTGTACCACGTAGACTGTGCGGCTGTCGACGTCCTTCGGGACTTCTCCAATCGGAAGCTGGCGCCTTACTTTATTTCCCTCGAGGTTGACCTGAAAGAGAACCGCATTTGCGTTCATTTGACAAGTGTTTGGAGCCGCGTGCAACCCCTCCAAATATGAAATCCCTTCTAAAGACATGGACGAGATTAGCTTCACAGTACCTCGACTACAGATGAATTCTTCAGCGCTCTGGCGATCAGCTTGGTGTCACTTGTCAGCCTCTTCATTCGATTGAAGCTCGCCAACACAGATATATCGACATCTGAAATCAAATTCCCCATTTAGTACAATGTTTAAGACTAAATCGCATACAAATGCAGTGCATTATTGATATTGATAGCCCCTTACATCCGTCCTCTGACTCATCAATGACTTTTTTGAGAAAGCGGTCCTTGTGAAGGTTGACGTCTCCGAACCAGAACTCCACTTGCTTCTTCACGTCGCCCAGCAGCTGCTTGACGCGGGACCTCTTCTTCTTTTCCGTCTCCTTGATCTTACTGCTGGTTTCTGCTGGGCCAGCGTCATCCGCTCCCCTCTCGGTGTCAATCATCCTGGGGCTGGGACTGCAACACCGGTCAGTAGCATGCACACGTATTGATTAAATATCACGGAAACGTTAGCTTAATAAGATGAACGTCAGTGTGTATGAAGACTATCTTAGTAAATCCCAACACGTGAAGTGGTGTTACTGGATCACGTCACAACAGTGCAACTTGCACAATAGGTTTAGCTACATATTTATCATCACTATTTAAGCAGTTGCACATTTTTTGTATTCCAACATGTATAAATTCATTTATCCTAGCATTTATATTTATATTCTGTGCTGTGACTGATATGTTGCTGCTGTAACACAATAATATCCCATTTTGTTGGGATTAATAAATATCTATCTATTAAAAAGGTATGTCCTGACTTTCCATAAAGTCAAATTCATTCTTTGTAGTCACGTGATCACCATGGGCCTCATCAAGCAAGAAACGCGGGTAAGAAACGCGGAGAAAATGGCGACGAACAGTGGCCAGCAGAGGAACTGCAGCCTTGCAGATTTCCAATACTACAGTCAATCAACTATTTAAACCAAAAGTCACCAACTGTTAAAATTGGAGACTTGGAGTTTGGAGATATTTACGTCTATCTTATAGAGAATATGTATGTTTGTATCTGTGTGTGTCTCTGTGTGTCTGTACAATATGTTTGAGTGTCTGAGTCTGTTAGTTACGTTTACGTTAGTGCATTCAATCACACATTAACTACTTATTGGGTCTTTTTCAACTCAAAAAACTAACTTTCGTGAAGTAAAACTGACGACATCCTGGCAAAATTATCTTACTACCGTTTCGTTGCTAGGAGACTGGTGTTCTCGCCCGCCAGCTAGTAGTCGTAACGTCTCGTGCATAGTATGAATACACAGTTAAATACTCAGATAAAAAAGAACACTGAAATGAATAAGACTCGCTTCACCACGGTTTGCTACCTTTAGCAAACACTTGGTGATGTTAGCAACATTAACGCTACAGTAGCTATGTCAATTCGCGGGTAGTGACATTTAAATTAAAAAAATGCTGCGGTCACTGTCACTGCTTTTCAAAATCCACCAACCCTCCACTTAACATTGAATTGACATAATAATTTACAGAACTCACCAAATTTGAGAAGATAAAACGCTCTATTTGGACGTACTGCATACACAAATAGAACAGAAAACGAGTTAGCTTGCTGGCTAACTTCACGTAAACGGCATTACTTCGTTCAGTGAGATGTCGCAGAATTAATTCGTCACATCAGGGTGAGCAGTTAAAACTGCTTCCGGTAAATAACTCCAAAATAAAATTGAACCAAGCATTGTGGGCATTAAAGTTTCAAGATTTTATTGACAGTTGAGCACTAGTTACAACAGATGATCACAATATTGTTGTTTTTAAATATAAATATACATATAACAACGAAACACACGAGACGCAAAGACATTCGAAGTTAAAATAAATACGAAACAGATATAATAAAGTGTCTTTAAATAAAATTAAATGCATAGGTTATTAGAAATAAGCAGTGTAGTGTAACAATAAATAATTTCACTTGCATGTGACATGGTTTGTGGTTTTATATGGAAGATAAAAACACCACATCAGAGCTCTACACAACATGTGGTTTTATGAGCCTTTTACAGAAACGATAACATATTTCGAGGCATATTTTCATAAGTTTTTTTTTATACCGTGCATCCCTTCGTATCATCTTTGTTTAAGGTTTAAGATGTTGTGCAAACAAATTATAGCGTATATCCACTTAGCCACCATGGCCGGTTAGCTCAGTTGGTTAGAGCGTGGTGCTAATAACGCCAAGGTCGCGGGTTCGATCCCCGTACTGGCCAACTTGTTTTATTCACCTCTTTCTAAATCTACAATTAATAGAAACATACATGTGATCTCTATTTTCTAGCCTATAGTATGAGGGCAGTGTAGTTCTATGTCAGAGGTTTAAAATGCTCTCAAATTTTTTGAGCTTCTTGTACATGTCCTCCTCAGTGCAGCACTCAATCCTTTGCCTGATGAGCTGTGACAGTTGCTTGTAGAAAGTCTTTGCCCACTGGGTTTCTAAGCAATGGACTGGTACGTTGCAAACTTTGTGGAGTACCATCACTAACTTGTTGTTGCTGCTGACCTCACATCGTTTGAAGACCCATTCCCCCCACCCTGCCCACATATCGTCATCTGTGAAGCTCACAGTTATGCTTTCTTGGGTGCAAAAGCACCCTGGGTCTGTGTCAGTCAGGTCATTCCATATGGCTCTGTATGAAAAGGGAATCAACAGTAGCTTCAGAGTCCTGTATGGTTGAATTATGGATTATTATTATAATTATTATGGATTGGAATTTTGTGTTGAAAGTCACACTCACACAACTGTTTTCAGAGGGTTTGGGGTCAAGTCCCTGAGTGACAGCAGACCTTTGTAGCTCACTCGGTTTCCCTCCATCCTGTGAAAGCACAGGGTGTCCTGAACAATGTTTAAAATGTTCAACATGTGAATCAATCAATAAATCCGCAAAAGAATCAAATATGAAAAAATACTCTTGATATCCCCCAGACGGGTTGCTTACCACAACTCTTGAAGCTTTTTTTTCACACGTATGGCACTAGTAAGAGCCAGCAGTTCATCATCGCCCATGTCCGACCACCCGAGTCTGAATGGGGAAACATGGTCCGGATGATTCTTTATTCTCTCCAGTAAAGAATCATTGTACTCTTTATATTTGCTTACTGCTTGTGATCTTTTTTGATAGTTTTTCTTCTTCTTCTTATCAATACTAAAAGCTTGAAATTCATGATCTTACCCAAGGTGGGTTATACTTTCTGACACCCGCAGCACATCAGCAATGACCTGAGCTGTGTCCATGTCAAGGTTGTTTTCTCCGAGCCTTAAAATTAAAATAGGGAAGTTAGTGCATAAGCCACATAATATATTATCCTCAACTTTACTTTTTGATGCATGCAGAGTGATATGTTATTCAAATGGAACTCCAAAGATTAATGGAGAAAATATGAACAACTTCATGCAGAGAATGAGACAATGGGGACCACATTTTGCCTGAAACTCACCACAGTTTGTTACATCTAAGCAGCAGGGGCTGCATGTCTCTAAGTGCCTCGCAGCTTACTCCTGTCCCTGTCAGATCCAGCTCTGATATATCGCCCTTTGTAAGGTTGAGAAAGTACTTGATGGCATTGTAATCCATTTGGGAGAGGGTTTCATCGCTAACGTTGACTTGCAGTGTCTTTGGTTGCACAGCGAGGGCCAACGAGGAGTCCTGTTGCTCGTACAGGCAGTGTAGATGGTTGAGGATTTGGGCCCCGTTCTCACATCGCGTTGTGAGCTCTCTGATGATCCTCCGACGATGGGTGTCCACTTTGTCTTTATTGCAACTCAATCCCACTTGCCTCGATAGAAGATTAGCGTTGCGATCAGAGAGGATTCCGGACAGGAAGCGATTGAAGAGGTCCAAATGTCCGTTGTTGGACTCCTCAACAGGACTTGAAGCGTGCGGATCTCCATCGGGTAAAGGGTCATCGGTCACTGCACAATACACTGCAGCGAAGAACTCTTGGACGGTAAAGTGTGCAAAGGAGTAAACCTCTTCAGTGCAACCGGGTTCTTGTGCCACTGTCTTGTCAAGGAAGGTGCTAACGAGGCTGCATCCCTCTAACGCTGCAAGATCTCGGTCGCTGCTGTAGAAAAGGGTCTGATGCTCCGTGAGCTTTTGGTAGGCAAGTCTGCCGAGCTTCAGAACAATGTCGGACAACTTGTGGCTGAATGTTTCAGCCCTCGCTTTGGTGTGAGAGCACAGCAAGGCCACCAGGTACTGCACGTAAATGTCAGTCATGGTCTTGGGGCTCTCTCCACACAGCTCTTTGCTTTCTTTGAGAATGCAGCACACGATGTAGCAAAATGCAGGGATGTAGCACAGCGTCAGCATGAGCTCGTTCGCCGATACCACCGCGAACATGTAGTCAGCAATGGCACTGTCCTGGAAATACCGTCGGAAGAAGTCGCGAACTTCAGCCAAGGAAAAGCCAGTGATGAGCACAAAGCGGTCGATGCAGCTCACGGGGACGTGGCTGACGGCTGCGGGTCGACTCGTGAGCAAGACAGAAGCGTTGGGCAGCAGTTCCCCCTGCAGTAGACTCCCAAAGACCTCCACCACCTCGGCATCTTCATCCGGCTCAGTCACAAACGCGTCTACATCGCAGCTCCTGTAGTGTCTGAACTCATCAAAGCCGTCTAAGATGATCAGCAGTTTGTCGTCATTTGCTAAAATGGCGTCCAGTTCCTTGGACAGGTGTCTGTTTTTACGCAAGACCAGCTCCCGGAAGTTTGTAGGTTTGTCAATTAGATTCAGGTCTCTGAACGTCATGTGGATGATGAAGTCAAATCCAAGATGGTCCCTGTTTCCCCCAAAATCAAACAGCATCTTCTGGACCAGGAGGGTTTTTCCGATGCCGGCCACCCCTGACACCAGGACCTTCTTGACTTGACGGTTTCCATTCGGGCTCGAAAAGAGTTCGCCTGGTGCAATTTTCCGATGCACCGCTGACTTCTGCTGCATGGACAGTCGCTTTTGTCCAAACGTCTGCACCTCGTGTCTTTTTCTCTCCAGGCACTGGTGTCCGTCGGCCAACAGGAGATTGACGTAGTGTTCGGAGAAGAGGATTTTCTCTCCGTGTCGAGTGTTGTAGAAGAGCATGCTCTCACTCCGACGTGTGAGAACGTCTTTATGCTTCTGTTTGACTTTGTCATACTCTGCAAAATAAAACCATATTTGTGGGATTTGTCTCTTAGACCTCTTCCTTTAAGTCAACCTAAGAACCAATGAACACACTCATCTGATGTACTCCTAACATGAACAATGCAGTGTACTGTAATTAAGATTTCTCATTTATCTCATTATTTCATACAAGGCTTTTAGCATCACTGGTAGGACCTATTTTCTTAGAACATAAATGTTAAACAAGATGAAACAAATGGATTCCCTTACGTGTTTTAGTGAGTTTAGCGTGATTAGCAACGTGTGGTTCGAGGTACTGTAGCTTCCATTTTGTAAAATACATATTTCATGTTTTAAAACATACGGCAAACGGATGGGTCTCCCCATGTCTATTCAAGCCTTTATCTCCGTGGTTAAAATGAATGTTCTCCTGTTGTTCATGTTGTTCTGGAACAATATTGCATCCAAAATATCTGCCCTGATTTATGATACTGTGCCCGTTACTGTCAGTGTTTTGGTTCTGAATGCCCTTCAGCTCTCTGTATCTGGAGTTAAATGTTATGTCATATAGTGGTTCCAAAAGTGGGTGTTTCTGTAGAAGGACTCACCCAGGAGTTGAGGCTGAGGCGTGTGGCCTTCTTTGGATTCTTCCTGGTCCTCTTGCTGATGATGTCTTCTAATCGAGAGAAAAACCTCCGCTGCTTCCTCGCCTTTACACGCCACAATATCCAACACGTACCTCACTCGGGCCCGGGGCCCCAGCTGACACAAAACCTCCTCGCGGTCATCACGGGTGAAAACCTCCTGACTCACTAAGATTTCCAGCAGAGACTCAATCCGCCCTTCCAGTTCATCCACGAGGGAAACTCTCAGAACCCTCAGGGCTTCCAAACAGGAATAACAACCATCCTTTTCCACCATAACTAATCTGAAATAACCCTCAGAACAAATCAGGAAAGTCCGGTTCTGGTCCACTGGTGGTCTCCATTTGAATCAAGGCTCTTAGAGGGATCCTGGGAACGCATGTCTGTCTTCAAGAGCCGAGAAACACAATGTGAGCTGTACATGTACAGAATGAGGAAGTGAGTTTCCCTTTCACATGTTTTGCTGATTAACAGGCATATGCTCCCATTATTTTAGGTTCTGCCAAAATGTTGGATTGATTTGTGTAATAGTTTGACAGATATTCCAGCATTTTTACTAGAAACCCTCTTTCATTTCTTCAGAAATGTGAGCACTTTGCCTTGATAATGCAGTCAGATGTTTTATTTGTCCTCGGGTCAAATTGACCCGTTTTAATGTGTTTCATATCATAAATATTAGATTTCTTTCAACCATATCGTCCAATAATAAAATGGATGATTCCATACAACGTTCTTCAGGTAAAATTAATGATTACTTTCATTGAATTTTTTGGGTGTTCTATTTAATCTTATAGAATTTGAATTCTTTTTTTTTTAATGGCTTTAAACAGTAGACGGACTAAACATTGACATAACATTAACTTCCTCTGATCTTAACTATTAGTCAAAATAATTCATATTTTCGGCCTTTTTCACTAAAAACTTACGTATAATTTGATACAAATGAGGTTTGTTGACCATGAATTCCAATGATAAGTGTAAAACCTGTTATTAACACAGATCAGGTTTTTAAAAAACGCCAAAAGCTGGGAAAAGTGACAAATAAATCAGAAAAATTGACAAAAAACATTGGACAAAACGGCAAAAAAAACAACCATTTTGACCTGGAAGGGCAAGGGTTAAAAGACAAGAAAACCACAACCTACAGACTCTAAGAGGAATGCATTTGGTTTTATTTCATAAAACACCAGGCATGAGCAACACATCAGTTGACCAGCAGAGGGTCCCCGTTGCATGCACATCAAATACCAATACTGCAGGGAGACAACTACTTAAAACCCACCCTTGTAATTATTTACAACATTATGCACAGGAACATGTATGAAAATAAATAGTCGAGGACAAAAGAAATATCTACATAACTTAAAGGCATGAGTAATATGTTAATCATGTTTTGTCTTTCACAAAGTCAAATAATCTATTCTGCTAACTTATGTGTGGAACCAGGACAAAATGTCCAAAGTGCAAACCCTGTCTATCTGGCACAAATATGGTACATCAGTTATGATTTTATTTACATGGTTTAAGTTCAACCAACACTGTCAAAAGAAGAAGAGTTACATAAGGACTGTCCAATGGAACTGTTGTTTTTGCTTAAAATGTGATGTTATTGGGTGGTGAGGGTGAGCAGTTATGCTCACCTTACATTTAAAAAAGGTCACAAAGTGGTTAAAAGGGACATTTTAACAAAAATACCGAGAAATACCAAAATCACAAAACCAAATATATAAACAATGTAACTTTACAAACTAAAAACAAACTCTACAAGCCATTTTTTAAAGGTCCCATGGCATGAACATTTCACTTTATGAGTTTTTTTAACATTAATATGCGTCCCCCCCCCCAGCCTGCCTATGGCCCCCCAGTGGCTAGAAATGGTGATGGGTGTAAACATAGACTTATGATGTCATAAGGGGCAAGGTTACCTCCCCTTTCTCTGCTTTGTTCGCTCAGAGAATTTGGCCACTAAGGTCTATATAAAAGAGACTTCAGATACAGTATTAGGGGACCACTAAGGTCTATATAAAAGAGACTTCAGATACAGTATTAGGGGATCAGGTCTATATAAAAGCAACCAAAAGCACCATGTCATGGGACCTTTAACAAAGACTTGGAGGAGTCGAGTGCAAAATAAGTGTCTTTTTTCCAAAGATTAACTTGCTTCAGTCACACCCCCCCATAGTGCAACCCATGCAAGATAAACCTTTATCAGGTCCTACTTTCTCTTTTACTAAAAACGCAGCTCCAACGCCTGCAATACTAAACCCTTTCCTCTTCAAATGACTTGACCAATCGTTACGGTCAACACATGGTGAATTACCCAATAGGATAGCACAGATCAAGCTCTGTTTGACCTGTTGCTGTATATCATTTATTAAATATTAGCCTTTTAGCCATGTTAGCCATTTCCCCTTTATACGCAGCATTCATCAACACTGTTTTGGAGACCATTGCAATAAAAGGCAACTATCCAGTGGTTATCAAAAACTCAGCGGTCTACCCAAAATCCCTGGGTGTGAAGTCAATCAATGAAAAAAAGGTCTTTGTGTATTGGAAGCTAAAATGCATGATACTTTGCACCTCATTTTGGAGAGGAAGTTATGTTGCAACAACAGAACATGATGCTTTTAGTAAAGAAACTACACCTGATGTCATTCATGTGGACAGCTACTTCCCCTTTATGGTACAATGCAGTCACTGCAGTAGAAACCTAGTACTCATAAAAGGAAATGCATCTCAGTCCCGTTTGCAGAATTTCGGAAAGCTTCATAAGCGTCAGATTACAAAAAGAAAGAAGTAGCCTTCGTTAACAGCCACGCCTCATAAAACGTTCAGATTCAAACCCACACATGAGATCGTTGAGGGAAGCGGATCCCAACCGGTCTCGTTACGACCGTCCAGACTTTCCTCCACAATCAGGGGTCCTGATCCAAGACTGGTCATTGAAGACAGTTGCGGGTGTAAGGATGGAGCATAGAGGGTTCATAGAGTCTCTGTTGGCTGTGTGAGCATGTCCCCTGACCTATCCAGGTCGCCCATGGCCCTGGTCTTACAACCCCCCCACCCCCCACCGCCTCAGGTGTTTCGGCAGGAATGACAGCAGCGGCTCTTAAACTGGGGCAGCGGGCAGAGCTGGAGCTGCTGGACCTTCTCGCAGTACCTCGTGCTGTCTCGACACTCTCCTGCTGGAGCACACACATGTAACAGTTTACTACTCATTCTCACTTTAAGCCTCCTCCACCCCCCCCCCTGTACTCAGAATATCTTCAGTGTTTGTTCACCCCTGTCTATGTTGAGTCTTATATATCCTTCTGCAACGCATCTGTGGTTTGAATATGCTTTAAAGCTTATAATAAACTCAGGATCACCATTGAGTGACCTTTTCTCACCTCTGCCACAGGACAGAAGGTTGCACCTCTGCCAGCTGGGGGGGCGAGTCCTCCACATGCAGTGGTGTTCCCGCGTGGCCTGTCCAGTTCGACGGTGGGCACACGTCACCTGGCGGGACTGGAAACCGTGCTGGCCACAGGTGGCGGTGCACTGCGTCCACGGCCCTACGCGCCAGTGAAGGGCGCAGGCCTCTGCCGAGCAGTTCTTCAGGGAGCCGGGCCTGCAAATACAAACACACATACCATTTTTAAAGATATTTTTGGGGCATTTTAGGCCTTTTATCGCATAGGAAAGCTTAGACTTGAAAGGGGGGAGAGAGAAATATGTTTTCATGGGTCTAAAAGTTGTCAGAAATACTCTAATGAGTGTTTTTCTCACTGAAACATGAGGTATGACTGTACTTAATTCATATATATATATATATATATATATATATATATATATATATATATATATATATATTGTGATATTCATATTTACCTCTGGAGTCCCCTGCACATCCTGAAGGAGACTTTGGTGGCGTTTGTGTCTTGGCAGTAAACATGGCGGTGCTGCGTGGCCAAGCTGGGACCCACACATTGACCACTACACTAAAAGAGGAGATTAAAAGCAAGTTCAGCTTTTAGTTTGAAAATCCTTGTCTGCAAGTAACTTCCCTCTTGTGGTTTTGCCATTTTAAGTCATAACCATGCCTCATAAGCTCCACAAGCTACTTTCGTTTTCTTAACTATTTCTTAACTATTATGCAACCAAAGTGGACTTTTCCCCTGAGAAATTCTCACAATTGGGAAATGTGTGAAAGCAGATAAAAAGGGACTTCCCCAACTACAACAGGAGTAAGTTCAATATGATAAAATAAAATAAAGGATTAGCAGGGTGCTTCCCCCTTGAAAGGGAACTTTTATAGCCAGTTAATAGCTTTTAGCAGCTGGTTCCCCCTCCATTTGGATAACATCTAAACACAAAGTGCCAGTTATGAAAATCCAGTCCATGTAGACGTTACGAGGTGTGTTTGCTGTCCGTGTGAGTAGACTCACTGCTCCCCAGTGGGTAGTGGCCCACCTGGCACAGGGCAGCAGGGTGCAGAGCCGGGTGTCAGAGGGTCTCCTCCCTGTGCCAAGGCAGTGCTGGCTCTCCACCTCTCTGGATCTGCCCTCGGGACCCTTCACGCAGCGGATGCTCCTGGTCTGGGAGCCGCCTCCGCAGCTGGCTGAGCATGGCGACCAAGGATCCACCTGCCACCTGATCGCCCCACAGGAGGAAAAAACTTAGAGTTGATATGCTTATCAGGAAGTTCAGCTGTTTTTAGGGCCCCGAAGTAGTCAAATATTCACAGACTCACAAAGGAAATGCAAGTAAAGAGGACCGTGGTAACTGGTCTTATCAAATCTACAGAAATAGTAGTAGTAGTAGTAGTAGTAGCAAGGTACCTGGGGGGGCAGGCTTGTCCATTATTACACAGCTCAGCTGACTTGCTGCTGTTACTCCTCTCTGAGCAAATAGGGCCATTGACTCCCACACAATTTCTTCCTTTGAAACCTGAAAATAAAGTGAAAGAAGCAATATTTAGTGGTCTTGGATTCCATCAAATGATAGGGAATTGTCTTTTTAAACTGTAATGTATATTCCTGGTAATAGTTTCAGCGTCCTCTCAGTTAATGTGTTACAATAAGGCAAAGATCTACTCAACAAATGTCAATGAGGAGGCTTACAAACCTCAACTCAACATGTACACACCAAATATAGTCGGTTATAGCTGAAGACGCTATGTATTGCCTGGTAATAATCGCAATGTCGAGTCAGTTCTGGTTTTCTCAATTCAGATGAAACAAGTCTCAATGTGTTCTTTCCTCCCATTATTTCAGCAGCACTGCATTTGGTCTTGCATTACAAAGAGGGTCAGGATTCTTTGGCGTGTATCTTTAGAAGACTGCACTTCCCGAGAACCAGGTTCAACTTCCCTGTGAACGTACTTGGAATTGCATTCTTAGGATTCCTGAAGTGCATCCATGACACACAACTTCAAACTGAGTTTGATTTCAAATATAAGAAATTGCACTTTGGACGCTGTTCTGCTCCGTTTTTAATTAGGGTGGGGGGGGGGGGGGGGGGGGGGGGGGGGGGGGGGGGGGAACCGGAACCTTGTGGCATGCTCCAGACATTCCCCCATCACCAACTGAGCCACCAAGGTATGTAAAAGCTTACGGGATATCGGCCTCTATGGTTATGCCTAAGTTGAAAATAATGCTTTCCCAGAATCTCGGGGCCTGAACCACAAAAGAACAACACATTACTGAAAACTGGACTACATGAATTATATTAGGTCGGACTCAACTTGACGTTAGGTGAAAAACGTTGATCGTAACCCTAACAAAACGCTCTAGATGTCTTGTGTTTTGTTTTATGTTCATGTTTTTATTTCAAAACCTTGGGATCTTGGCTTGAAATAAAGTTTTGAATGTTTGGATAATCGTTATTCCCGCAGAATAACTCAAAGGAATCCCTCCGGAGGCTAAACTAACCATTATCTGGCCTGAGTTTTATTCAAACCCGCCTGCAGCAATATTGGGCCTTCGTGGACCTCACCTGTGATCTGCAGCCAAGACGAAACAGATGCAGATCCAAGTCGGTTTTTGACGGTGCAGGTGTACAGACCCTCATCCACCTTTCTCGGAGACTGGATCCTCAGTGAGCCGGTGGATAACAAGCCTACTCTGCCAACACAAAAGCAATGCAACCACTCAGCAGCTACATCTACACAAGGAAATCTGCAGTTCTGTTTGTCACATTAAGGAGAAGTTCTTACCTGCTGTTGTAGTGCAACTCTTCTCCATTCTTGGTCCACGTCAGGGATGGTTCAGGGTCCCCCCGAGCCTCACACTTTAGCTCCAAAGTAGCAATGGGTTTCTGCAGCAAAACTGGCACGCCCACGTGGACTATCATGTCAGGCGACGTTGCCGATCCGAGCTTCCCGGGCCGCTGGATTATGACCGGATTCCTTGGCCTGGACGTGTGGGCTTTGATGTTCGGTTTATACAGGAGAGGCCCTTGCGTGGAGGATTCTGCACTTTCTGGGGGGTGAAGAGTAGACTCATTGGTTTCACCTTGGGTCACAATGAGCTCACTCAGCAGTTGCGTGAGGAGTTGTTCCCCCCATGGCCCTCCGTGGCCTTCAGAGAGGTTGTGCATGATCTCATCTAGCCTGTGGGTATCGGCGGTGAGCACGAGCAGGCTCGAAAGTTCTGATCCTGTTCTCTCATCCTCCAGGGTCGACCTGTTCCTTTCACTGGACTGTGTTTTATCAGCGGTGTCTTTTACAGCTTGGCGCGAGCCGTGGAGTTCGAGGAAATGCTCAACAATGTTGTCATATTGGTTGAGGGAGATGGGTAGCTCCGGAAACCTTTCCCCCGTTGAGGCCACATCTGGCTGCCCAACCTTTTGTAGTCCACCCGCGAGGAGCCACGCCTCCGGAACAGAGAGCTTCTGCTTGCTGCCGATGATTTGGAGGACAAAATGTTCTTTGGCCTGACCCGCTACGCATGTATATATCCCGGCATCAGACGCGCGAACCTGCTGAATCTTCACGCACCCCAGCGGTGTTACGGAGAGGTGTGGCGGTCCGGCCAAGGGCTTTCCTTCCTTCAGCCATCGGACGTGGCCTTTGCGGAAGTGTCGGGTCGGGCAGCGAAGGACCACGGTTGTCCAGGGGAGCAGGTAGGCATAGCCTCCCACAACCATGTGTAACTTCTTGCCCTTCCTCAACTGGATGTACACCTTTCTCTGGGCCAGTATGGTGGGATCGGGCTTGGCAGAATCTGGGATAAAATGGGGAATGGCATAATTATTATCTCTGTGCTATCTGTACAGCTTTTGTAATTTTCAAGCCATTTCGATAGCTATGGAATGTTTGTCTTGCTCTCTACTGTATCTTTCCATCTCTCTTAGCAGTACAAATTTTAAAAAAATAGAGCCAAATAGAGGGTCTCTTACTCTCACAGAGCCTAAGGGAGCATGGCCGGATTTTGGTGGGCCGGGCCATCAGGGAACAGTTCTCAGGGTCTACGATCACATGTCCCCTATCTTCCCCTTGTCTTCTGCAGACTGCCTGTAGTCTCTGAATGCCACTTCCACAGGTTACTGAACACTAGACAAATAAACAGATATATTGTAAGATATATGTGTGTGTGTATATATATATATATATTTATATTAGAAGCCATGCATTTTTTTGAACTTTATGTTTGGAGTCCAGTAGTTTACAATAAGCATTTTTAACGGATATTTCTTAGCCTTACTATCTAACTATTTAATGTCACTGTTTTTATGATTGATATTGTTTTTACTAACATATAGTACTTTGTTTTTATGTACAGTATGTATATACATGATGACATGACAATAAAGGATAGCTTGTATCTTGAATTTAACACAAAAACAAACATACATTCCAGTGGTCCACAATATTTCTTTTTAAATTATTTAAAATCCATCTGTTCATATCCTGTCCATCCATGCATGTTATGGCATGACACTTTCAGTTTTGAAAAAAAAAAGAAGGTATGTTGGTGCCTTAGCAAAGCCTACCTGGGACCAGTCCGTTGTCACCCATTGAGGGGGACACTCTTGGTGGGCACAGGACTGCTGGTTCGCGGGGCCCTTGGAAGAGCAAAAGGTGTCCGGCAGCTCCAGGACGCTACCATCTGCCAACCGCTGTTTGCACAGGACCTGCCTCTTCTGAAATCCCCCCCCACAGGTCTGGGAGCACTACCAAAAAAAGTGCCAGGGCTTACATTAGCAATATGTGCTAGACGCTTCACTAAGAACTTTCTAGGTAAGATCTTTACCTGGCCCCAGTCCCGCGTTTCCCACATAGGAGGGCAGTCAAAGCGGTTGCAGGCTTGGACAGGGCTGGGCTTGGGCGCCTGACAGTCTTCATCCCTCAAGACCTCGGTCCGGTTACTGTCTCGAGAAGGCCGGTGGGTGCATGCCACATTGCGGGTCATCAGACCAACCCCACAGGTAGCAGAGCATGAACTCCACTCCTCTGTGTCCCACCTGGGAACACAAGGTTTAGAACGTCAAACTGTATGTCATGGTCAACAGAAATGGACCTAAACCAG
This sequence comes from Etheostoma cragini, assembly GCF_013103735.1. NCBI lineage: Eukaryota > Metazoa > Chordata > Actinopteri > Perciformes > Percidae > Etheostoma > Etheostoma cragini. The sequence goes on along the minus strand of NC_048425.1, from coordinate 18,063,962 downwards.
CCCAACACCAGATACCCCCATTATCCGATCTATAAAGGAGTGCAGTCAGGAGGAGGTCAGTCCCAGTGCTTGATGTTTTCACTCGATCCCATGAGAGGACGCTCTTGCAGTCTTATGAATGTGTAAATTCATGAAAAGTGAAATTCATGAAAGTGAATACGAGTGAAAACAAAAAGAGTGATTCATGGGGCCAGATCCCGGCAGATCAAGAAATATTACATCTCCCATTGAATTTAGTGTTATTTGAGAAACCCCTATGGCATAACTTCTTCACTTGCATTTTCCCAATGACCTCCATATATAATAAGAGTACCAAAAACCTGTTGTTATCTAACACAATTCGATATCCAAGTTTTCTGAGCACTTTTATTCCAATTTCAAAAATGATGTGGCATTTGTGTTAGTAGTCGCTGTGCCTTTGAAAGCATCTCAAAGCTTTGGCTTTCTCCAAGATGGCAGCCATTTTCCTTCTTGCTTGACAGGTTGGGTGATATTTCAAAACTATTCATATTTACCCTCGGGTCCAGGAACTGAGGAGAATTGGGAATGAAGCTTGTTTCTGGACCGGTCCTGTACTCAAAGCCAAATCCTATGCTGTTTCCCTTCAGAGGGAACAGTATCCAACGAGTGTAGCTTAATATGGGAGGGTGAGGAGGCCTCAGGGAGGGAGTAAAGGGCCAAAGGAAACAAGTCCAATACAGTGTTTGTTGTGCCTGAAAACAAGACTCAAGGTCTGGAAAAACAGGCAAGGGCAGGCTGCAAGCCTCAGGGTTTTCTGACAAGAGTGTGAGTGCTGGAACACCGACACCGGGTGCACGGTGTTAACTTGAAACGTGTGGCCTACCGCAAAATCCACTCACCGTTTAGCCACGGCTTAGTCATATTAAACATCATTTAACATAATTATGCTATTTAACCATTCAGGTATTTCTGTGCTCATTGTTCATCTCCTGTGTTCCACATTGATGCCCAATCAGATGATTAACACTGCTTGCTTAACACAGAAAAAACTGCAAAGCTTGAACTAAAACCTTAATAATGTAGGCTACATCTACCATTGCAATGTACCAATGCATATTTCAATAATTTAGAAATATACTAACGGTTTTCATGGTTCCCAGAGGTCAATTACAACGATTTTAGTGATCGCCTGAACTTCGGACTACTTCAAAATCGGGACTGTCCTTCCCCAGATTTCCATCAAATGAAATGTCCCTTTCACTGAGAAATAGCTACCTCTATTAGGTAGACCGCCATGAAATTTGTAAAGCGCATTTATGTTCCCCAGAGGATAGACCCCTTCCATTTTCGACACTCGATAGGTTATTACCATGGAGTCAACCTAAGGTCAAAGTGTCAAAGTAGAATCTGATTCAGTAAATTCTCCAATGGCATTCCAGATACCTAGAGGATGAATCTATATGTTTTTGGTGACTGCCTGACATTTCTTCTAAGAAATATCAAAATCTAATCTAACATTCATACTCCCCAGAGGATAAACCTTTTTCATTTTGGACACATGAGGATTTGTTGGGCCTCATATTAGGCCAAACGTGAAGTTCATACACATACATGTTTTAGAATGCAATGGGCAGATCTTCCGAGGACTATTTCCCATCAGCCCCGCAGGTATAGCCCCCACTGGAACCTGATCCCTACTTAATGTCTGACTCTGACTGGCTCCATTTCAGGCTCTCAACGATCCAACCATCCATCTCTGTCCTTCTGCTTCAGTATCACTTGGACCCAGGTGGCCTTAATGGGGATTTGATTGGCACATGTGGTTTAAACTGAGAAGAATGTAGCGGATTAGAAGGATTTGAATCTCTCTTGTACACAACCAGTGATTAGCAGAGATTAATTGATTAGTCTAATGCATTGTGTGTTTTTTGATAGTCTGAAAGTTAAGCAGATCCAGGTGTAGAACCCAGGGATAATCTGGGAAACGGTAAACGAATGTTCCTGCTCCCTATATTGCATATGTTGCTGGGTTACAGTCTTGGCAAACTAATAAAGAGCCGAGCCAGATCTCAGTCCTGTTTTTAATTAATATTTTCATCTTGAATGCAGCCAAATCCCCCCCTCCCTAAAAAACACATGCCTGCCTCAGATCAACTGCATCCATCAATCAAGTCTATGTTAATGTTCCCGCACAAACCAGTTTAAACAATGTCCGGATGATAACGATGCGTTGTCTGTGTTGTACCGTACCTGGGTGGGCAGGGCTGGGTTTTGCAGTCCTGCAGGAGTTGCGGGGGCCGACGGGAGCTCACACACAGGCCCTGGTCTGCCGCCTCCCCGGTCTGCTTGTTCAGGCAGATGACCACAGCCTCCTGCACACCTGGAATTAGACAGCACCGAGCGGTCACGAGGGATGTCCGAAGAACCGTGAGCTATTGCGCGTTTCAATCATAAGTGCTTTCAGCTTTTAAAAATGTGTATACTTACCCTCAGAGGCCCTCAGAAATGGGGATCATTGGAATTATGGCAATTGTTTTTATGTCATTCTGCTGTGTCATTGCAGATGTTTTATATTATTATTAATACTCACTAAAAACATGTTGAAAGAAAAATGTGTATACTCGCTGTACCATATCTTCTTAAAAGGAATGCCAAACATGCAAACACATAGTGTTTATATTAAGCATCTCTCCAATATTATCCCACTCTGATCATGTTATGGAGCATAGAATATTGCAAGAAGACACGGCAATGAAGCCCGATGTTTGGCCCCTCCATGAAAAGCAAGCGAGAGTTGTACCTATTGGAGCACAATGAACACACAGCTGTCGGAGGAAGTTCTGGCCTGTAACTGTGGAAAAAGCTTTCAGGGTGTGATGTCAGGTCATGTTAAAAGCAACGTAACATAAATCTCAGAGTCTGCTTCGTATGTTGGGGACAATGACAGGGAAGCAGGCACTTCAAACGCCACGGCGGTGTGATGGTCCACAGGAGCGCCGCCCTCAGGGTGTGTAGCTGACATCCGATACCACTCTGTAATCATCCCCCCGAATGGGACTTTGTTAGGTTTGGGTGAGCGCACACACACACACACACACACACACACAGACAGAGACAGAGACATTGACAAAAGTCTACACCCATTTGCAGACATGAAGCTACACATGCACGCTTGTGGAGACGTTAGCACACAGGCACAGGTTTCAGGCGTGGAGGCTTGGATGTGGAGGGGGGGGGGGGGGGGGGGGGGGGGGGGGGGGGGGGAGATTAAAGCGGGCCTCAACGAACGTTGGCAGGATGTTTAGGAAAGCCGGCGCTGCATTCACTGCCGCTGTGAGAGTCGCTGACGTATGACCTTTAGGGATGATCTTGGGGATTCCATCCATTGTCATCTAATATCATACTTTGACTTCAAAGGCCATGCCGGCACGGCTTTGGCCGTCCACGGACATGAGGTCACCAGTTACTGCTGTGACATTTCTTTTTAACACAGCAACCGGGACTTATTTAGTGGGGGTTGCTTCTAGGGTTTACCGTGCATTCAAACTACTGTAAGTCATGTATTTGCTGTATTTGTACAATTAAGTGAGTTAACAACGTTTTTCGGGTGCATCAGGATTTTTGGATGTGCTCTCCTCTATTTAGCCCCTCTTGTTGTGTGGTTGCACCATTCCTGCCTTTTCCTAGTTCTATTTCTTTACTTATCTGATATTAAAAATGTTAAGAAGGATCTTACCTCCCCCACAACTCTCTGAGCACTCCGTAAACCCCTCATACTCCCAGTCGTGTAGTTCTTCTCTTTCAGGTGTCTCCCCATCCTCCTCTTCCTCTCCCTCCTTTTCTTTTCCTTGGACCGAAACCCCAGAGCAGGGAGAACGGTAGCAGGGCTGGCTGGTAGCGGGTTTCCCCCCCTCACACTCGTCATCGGGCAGGTCAGCGACCGTCTGGGAGAAGGACAGCAGGACCTGGCACCTGACGGTCCGTCGCTGGGTCCCGGCGCCGCAGGTCCTGCTGCAGGGCTGCCACGGACCGGGGATGAAGCTGGGGACGAGGGGCAGCAGGTTTATCAATCGCAAACATACAAACATAAACAAATATGCTGCTCGTTTAACTGGTATGCTCCACATAGAGGCTCGGAAAGGCAGTTTCATTTTTGATTTGATAAAGACTGTTTCCAAACCAATGCTGCCCTGAAAGTAGTTCCAGTCCCAGGATTTTGTGCATTCCCCATGTACACAGATTGAAGTCATTTACTGCTAATTTAAAAACTCGAGTATTTATGACATCCAGTCCTGCTGTGGTTAATTGAGCAGCTGTGAAGCATTAGGGTGAAGCCATTCTTGGATAAACAGCTTTCATGCGCATCCTTCCTCCTCTTAATGGATCAGAGAAGGAAATACTTGTAAATCATTGTGCGAGATCGTGAATGCCTGAAGGCCTGTTACGGTTGGCTGACAGTTAGAGTCCAGAAACTGCACTGTCACGCCCTAAATGGCTTTGTGAGAGTGTTAGAAGGAAGAAATAATGAAAGTGGAAAGTGTGAGACAGAGTCCCTCTTGATCTTCAGGTTGGCCAAAATAAAAAGCAAAGCTCTTTAATCAAGGAGGGAGAAATATACCAGAATGTCCATAATGATTAAATAATGTTCTGGTGTGATTGGAGAGAGCATAGATGCCGTATCATGTCCCCTTTGTGTCCATTACGTCCTTATAGAATATTGTAGCACTGGGATTATTCTTTTTATGGAATATGCAGACATAAAGACCAAACAAGGTCCATGTTTACTCTATTGTTCTCATTTCACCCAGCTATGCACCTGATCATGAATACAAAGTGGTTGGAGGCATTTACTGTTAATACTTAACCATGTCATTTCATTACAGTGCCATATTTAATACTCAATCACCTAATCTCATTACAGAGCCATATTTAATACTCAGGACTTTTGATGCATCAAACTATATTTTTGCATAATGAGTATACCAACTCTCTATCTTTCTACTGTTTTATATATGTATATAGTTGCTCTCCCACTCTTTTTTCCTGCACTACTTAGATTTTCTTGTTTTTTTATGTTGTGTTGACATTGTAAACGGATTGCTTCATCTCATTGCACAGGTACTGCACTTGTGTATAATGACAAAAAAAGGTATTTTATTCTATTCTAGAGGTGTTCAGTGTGTCCAAACCTCAGGCTGGACGTATATGACTGTATATCACCACTGTCACTGACAGGTCAGTAGTTTAAATCTGACCCAGCCAAGTGATTTCTAAGTTCCACTACATCATCATAATAATAATAATAATAATAATAATAAATTGAATTTGTATAGTGCTTTTCCCAAGCTCAAAGTTACTTTACAGAGTAGAAACAGTGTATAATAAAAAAACTAAGGATAGGCGTAACAGAAAAGATGGGTCTTCAGACGGGACTGAAAAATGGTGAGGGACTCAGAGATGCGGATCTCATGGGGGAGGGAGTTCCAGAGCCTGGGAGCTGCCCTGGAAAAGGCTCTGTCCCCAAAACTGTGGAGCTTTGACTTGGGGACGTAGAGGAGACCAGCTGAGGAGGATCTGAGGGGCCGTGAAGGTTGGTGGGGGGAGAGGAGGACAGTGAGGTATGACGGGGCAAGGTGGTGTACAGCTTTGTAGGTGAGGACCAGGAATTTGTATGTGATCAGGTGAGAAATGGGAACCCAGTGTAGCTGTTTTCGGACCGGAGTGATGTGGTGCCAGGATGTGGAGCGGGTGATGAGTTGTGCGGCTGAGTTCTGAACCAGTTGGAGCCATACAGACATACAGACTAACTTAGCTGTGAGTATGATTAAGTCTCTTCAGTGTTTTTTTAGTTAACACTCAGCCTAACTGTAACAGTAAATCGATCAAAGTACTGTCCTCCACCATCCGTTAACAGTGTACATGTACTTCCCAGAAGGTGTCCCCAATGTGCAGCATTCTCCCTTGGTTAAGCAGTCTGACCACATCGCAACACCACCCCGCTGTTTCATAAGACGCCTCAATAACGAGCTCATAATCCCAGCAAAGCTGGTTCTTTTATGAGCGCTCGAGGACAAACAAAGGAATCAGCAGCCGTTAGACCTTGGATCACGAGCAACAGAGTCAACAAGCGAACCCACAGAAATGCTTCTCTTCACGCGTTGTTAGAGGACATCTGTCACTTCTAAAACTATTTCGTTCTTGGATTGAAACGACACGTTTTTGTGATATCCGCCAAAGAGCCATGCTAATCAATTGAGTTAAATTTGGATCAATGGAAATATTTTATTTACCCATGGTGGTGGTAAGGGGGGGAAAAGCACTTTACATGAGAACATATATCGGTTTGATTTTCAAGCAGTTGCACAGCAGGGGCTCAGGGGGGGCATTAGGCCTGGCCATGGGGGGGGCAGTAAGTCTAACCCAGGAATATCTTCTCTTTCCTCTCACATCCGTAACCTGGCCCCATATGGCAGGCAGATATTGTTGTTGGCGTGTGAATGACCGCATATTACACACAGATATATGTTCTTATGGAGCAGCAAAATCATGTGTTTTTGGCCTTTCTCGCTCTCCCTCCTTCCCGCTTTCTCTCTCCAAAGATAAGTCAAAGTAACAGATGTTTTGAACTGGCTGACATGGTCGCAAATGCAAGTCATGCAAGACACTGGGAAGAGTCCAACCATTGTCCGTCTTCAGGGGACGGCCTTTACTCGTCAATTGACACGTGGGACAAGAACATCTGGAACATCTGAGGCTTGCTGAGGTAATGCTGGTCGTCAGTGACCGAAGCGTCTGTTGGTCCCAAGTAAGGTGTTTCATAGGACGAGTCATACCTTCACTATGCAAGGGTGAATTCTTCTTAACTCTACTTTTAGCATTAGCAACATTTAGCATGACCAGGTGTTCAAAAGCATGCACCCAAACTGAAAAATGGCGGCTCCAGTCTTACCACGATACTACGGTGGTTTCATGGCAGCACAGGGCCTTGTCTACTTCAGTTTCCCATACAGGACAAGTCTAAGCCCTGGGTTGTGAAAACCGTTGTTAATCGGTATATCTGAAATCTGACTTTTGCTTCTTTATCCCTACAGAGTGACAGTAATGATTTTCCGGGGTTATGAAGCTTTAGAGTAATTTACAGCTCTAGCAGTTGCACCCTCCTAATTGTCTTTTCGTATAAGACCCCAACACCTGTGATGGTTTCAACACAACATTCACCTCTGGCATTAAATTACAGGTATATGGTTGTAGCCCAGAGTGCCATTAAATATATGAGTAGAATTTTACAAGTTTGAAATGCAGATCTGCAGGAACAGCAAATAGAGATATTTCCAAATCACTGTGAACTGACTTTTATGTGTGTGTGCGTGCGTACGTGTGTGTCTGGTACTCACGTCGGTTCCTCAGTAACGCTGATCTCCTCTTCCAGCTCTATGGCCTGCTTATGCCACACAGGTTTGGCCTCAACTGGGAGTGTATCTAGAGCAAAACACCATCAAATGTTAATTATCACATGACGCATTTCTTTTAGAAATAAGGTGTGGCGGTTAAAAACAAAAGATCTAACCCACCTATGGATTTATAACAGGGCACAGTCACCAGGCACTCCTCCTTGATGTGGGGTTTGGTGGTGGGGTTGCAGCCTCCAGCATGGAGTCCTCTGTGATCGATGCATAACACCACCCTGTAGCGCAGACCCTGGCCACAGGTCACCGTGCACTGGGGGGGGGGGGGACAGGACAGGAAAGTTCAGCAGATACAGTCTAGAAATTACTGTTGCATTACTGTTGAAGTTGCATGAGGATATTTATGGTTAACGTAACCGCAACTCCGCCTATGAATATATAACAGGTACTGGAAAGTGATCCGGAGGCACCACCCTGATAAACTGAGTATGGGTCTGTTATATCTTTTCCACAAAGGCAGTTCTGGTGCTGCAAAGACCTGCAAAGGTCTTTGCAGCACCAGAACACAAATAAACAAATAAACCTGGCTCTGGGCCAAGAAAACAGGAACTCAGCACCAACGTAGCGCTGGTCTAGAGATAAGATCCGGTTACGTCGGGTCCTGGGAGCGGGTACCGAGCGGGAAAATTGGGACGCCCCCGGTCAAACCGGGACGTCTGTTCACCCTGACGGTGTTATGCTTGACGCTACTGAAGTTACCATGGCAACCCAGCAAAAGATTATACTTAAATCATGCGAGATAATTCCCTTTCTTCTTGAACGTGTCCTCGGTCCATAGCGGTCACAAATCGGTGTCTAATCCCATTTTTGGATTCCAGGGTGAATTTATAAAGCCAGGAGCAAAAGTATCGGTATGTAGTCCTCCATTATTGTCGATTGTTATGACGCGTTGCTATGACAACGGAGGTACTTGCAGTCACCTTGTGACGTCGCCCTACTCCGGCTCTCAGGCTGTGGAAAAATCCAGCTGGTTCTTAGATAACTGGCGAGTAGAACCAGCACCGACCTGGCAACGGCACCAGAACCAGAACCAGCACCTGGTTAGCCTTGGTGGAAAAGACACATGCGTGCTGTTGACTTTGGGTTTCTAATTAAAGGCTTGTTTGGACATTCCCGTTGAGGTCACAACGTATTGCTTAATACGGCGTAAAAATACTGGAAAAAGGGCACCTACGGGCGACCACTCCTGTGCCATCCAGGTGGGGCAGTCAAAGGTGTTACAGGGCTGCAGTATAGCTGTCTTGGGGGAGTAGAGACACTTCCATTCCTCAGTGGCAGTGATGGTCCCCTGCATGTCCTCCTCCACGCAGGACACCGAGCGACTCTGGATCCCTCCTCCGCACGACGTGGAGCAGGCGGTCCAGGGACTGCTCTCCCATCTGACAGGAAGTCAATCATGGAGAGTGGTAAGTGTCAACAGCTGTTATATTTTTATTTATGCTCACAGTTGGGAGTACATACCGAGGCAGGGGGTGGTAGAGGTCATATGGCATGATCTGCTTGTAGCCGTCACTAAAAGGCAGAATGGATTGGATTTAAAATGACACCCACTGCTGTTGACGGGTCATTAGTGTTTGTGTTTTCAGTCTCTAACCTGGCCAAGCAGGGCTCCATGTTGCACTCCTCGAGCTTGGGTTTGGGTTTGACGTTCTCTGGGTAATAATGGCAATACTGATCCACAACCACCCGGCCGCTCCGCAGGTCGAAGCACTCGGCCGAGGTGAGCTGGTAACCTATAGACACATAGATAAAAACACACATTTAGTGGAGCATTTGAGCGGAGCATCACAGCTTTCTTAGCAGATGAGTCAACCATGCAGCTCCGTGCTTACCCCCCCCGCACGTGACGGAGCAAGGGAAGAAGTCGGTCTCCCTCCAGCGGTGGATGATGGGCTGGTAGTAGATGTACTGGACCACGCTGTCTGCTCCACTGGCAAACTGCACCTGCAGTATGGAAACAGTGGTCGTTGTGTGAGTGAAAAATATGACATCACAGTAAGGCTTTCCTTTTTATGACAATACATCTAAAGGATGATGACTGCAACCAGATCCATTAGTTAGGGTTAGAGGGTCTGGCCCAGGTTTCCTCCTAGAAGGAGTTTTTAATAGAATTGTTGGGACTTTATAAATTATAGAGTGTGGTCTAGACCTGCTCTATCTGTATAGTGTCTTAAGATAACTATTGTAATGACTGATATGAAAAAAATTGAATTGAAATTGTTATGTGTTTTTACTGGATGATTAAACACACACATTGTGGTTTAGCGGAACCTGTTCGCTACGCTGTTAAAAGCTAAACTAGTTAGATACTAAATGACCCCCCCCCCCACACACACACACACACACACACACATAAATCACTGGGCTACAACTCAGACCATGCCTAAGTTAGATATATCTAGACCATTTACGTGTTAAACTGGGTTTTAAGCTTAACACCATCATGAGACGAAATGCTGATGCAGCTGAACTTATAGTAGATGCTGGATTCTATCGAGAAATTTGACACTAAGTAATGTGAGACGTCAGCTTCTGCACAGGTTGAACAGCTTCTAGCAGGATACGTGGCAATCATAGGAAGTAATACATAATTAACTAGATGAGAGACAATTTCTTAGCGCTTTGCTTCAATTAGATTCATAGAAATTCATAGAAATTAGGCCATTTGTGTCACATGTGTGTTTTGTTAAAGAAAGCTTGTAATCTGTCATACACACTCATTTTTCTTCCAACCATATTGAAGAAATGGCCAAAGCCAGTTTATAGCTACATCACATACATGTACGGTATCAATCCCACCCCTCTGCCACTCATTCACATTCATGTGTTTCCAGCGGAGAGACTGTCTGGCAACTTTTTAATATCATTTTCCATCGGTCCCGGCATCGTCCAGCGCTGCGATATGAACTGGCTCTCTGCCACGTAACAGACTCCAAAACGATGCATTTATAGCTTCTCAGATTCCCGTCTCCTGAAGTCCTATTTATTGTGCGATTCTGACTTGTGTGTTTATGGGCTGGGGTGTGTGTGTGTGTGTGTGTGTTGCAGCCTGTATAACTTTTAATGTCCACTCACTTGCCCTGAAAATGTAAGCGCATGTGTGCGTTACACTCACACACACACACACACTCACACACACACACATACACACACACAATGTATGCATTGGAGAAAAACATAAATAAAAAAATCCAATGCTCCACTACTAAGCGTATGAACTGAATTTATGTTGTGTTATGTTTGAATACTAAGTGAACCACATGTACTATGATTCTCCCTTAAAGCCTGACATTCCACCTTGAATCAAATATTTTAAAGTTATGAAAATAATTTCATAATTTCAAGCTGAGGGAAACTGAAGAGTTGGGGGATAATTCTCTGTGGGTTAGTCTCTTTCGTTCACATTACACATAATAAACTGAGCCTTTGTTTATGTCCAAGTATTGATTATTGCAGCTTTAAGTCCCTTCGGTATTGACTTGATATATTTCAGCTCTTACTTTGACTGTGAAGTCGGCTCCGAGTGGGCCGGTGATTCTCAGGACCTCCTTATCTGAGAGTCTCTGGTAGTCCAAGGTGGTGTTCTCCAGGTTGTACTGCCCTGATTTCTCAAAGACCAGTTCACCGTGTACCCCTTGTAGAGTCTTGCTCTCCACATCTAAAGACCAAACAAAGTACACAGCTGGAGCACAATGCACAACTCACAACTCACCCTTTGAGAAATGATCATCATTGTTTCTTGTGTACATTCTGCCATTATAAATGTGTCAGACAAAATGACACTGCGAATAAACGGATAGACGGATGAGTCCATTAATCACAGACCTTCAGTCAGATCTAGTCACATAAAAAACGGGGATTGGCTGCTGCGCTAGCAGGCACACAGGAGGCTTATGTGCAGTAGGTCCGGGTTCGGGTTCGGGTTAGGGTTAGGGTTAGGTTTGGGTTAGGGTTTGGGTTAGGTTAGGGTAGAACGCAGTGCCCTGGATGGGCGCTGCAAGGGGCACGGGCACAAGGGGACCCCCGGTGTGAGTAAAACACCTAAAATCTCCTTAAAAGACCTGGTTCGGTTCTAAAAAGCTGTTTAGGGTTAGGGTTAGGGTAAGGGTTCGGGTTAGCATGGACATTAAGACAAAGACTACATGGGGAAGCCCAGGAACAAGCAGGAACAGAAGCAGACAGATTGTTCCAATCTAAGTGCCGTGGGCCAAAAAGAACTGGGGAAATATTTCTAGAAAAATCGGCCCATTCAGAAAAAGTTGCTAAGGAAGCAATCTATACGCTAACCATGGAGCAAAGAACAGGTACAGAGAAGGAACATTTGTTCTAGATTGGATCCAGTGGGGAGCTTGATGCCAGGACTTTGACATCAGTGATATTTCTGATTTTATTTCTAGAATTCTTACATCTTCAAAGGGGAGAAATAAATGCCTACTCCGGTTATTCTGTCTCAAGCTACTTTTAAAACCAATCGTCATGAGAAAGCCCAAAACGGAGTATATTTTATGATAAAAGTTACATTTTATATTATTTGGGTGAGATATTCATCAGAAAGGCTTAGCAAGTGTAACATATACAATGAAAAAGTAATATTATAATAAAACATAATATCACCTAAAGGTCTTTTTGAGCGGTTTTGGATGGAAGGGCACCCTGGACCTACCAGGACTTACACAAGTGATCCGGGCCTTTCAGGACCAGACGCACATGACGACTCTTGTAGGGGACGGCAACAACTGTGTCCTCAGCTTGGGTGAGACAAACACACGGAGGGAGGAAAATAGTATCCATCAATACATCAATACTCATAGAAAATTCATCAAATCCAATCAGATTTCTCCAACCCTAATGATTAAAATCGGCAGAACAAAATAGTTTTTAAGTTTAGCTTGAACAGAAAAAAGCTGGCCGAGCGAAGACTCTTTACTTTTTCCTGAAGCATGCTGGGATTTGTAGTGTCCCCGCACCAGTCTGCAGGACGAGCCGTCTCCATTGCAGACGCCGCAGTTGTCCTCTTTTGCCGTGCTCCCCAACTCATGATCACAACCCACAATCTAGAAAACATAGACAAACGCATAATCCAAAAAAAGACATTACCCAAGACTTGGATAGCATCTCTTCATCTTCAGCTTCAAAACAAACTCCAATTAAGTAAAATGGGGAAGAGTCCAAGTAAAAGTAGAAAATGTCTTCCTTCATCCCAGCATGTAAATGTTCTAACCAAATGATCCAAACAACCCTCAGGGTCTCCACCCTTCCATATTCATCCCAGATCTGTTGTTTGAAACATCCCTTATGGGAGGTTTTCGAAAAATTGTTCCCCATTGTTTTTTTTTTAACAAACATTATCTGCAACCATGCGTAGTTGGTTGATGATTTTCACAATGTCTGTCGGTAAGACTAAACCAAAACCGCATTCTAAGCACGGTAAGAGACCCAACGCCTCGGGACGTAATTTCATTCAACCAGGGAAAAAAATGCATTGTAAACTATTTCCTGGACTGTCAGTCAAAAAACTAATTTTAAATATTGTTCTCGTTGGGAGGGGGGAGGGGGGGGGGGGGGGGGGGGGGGGGGGGGAGTCCAATTGTAAAGCAGATGGCATGACGTAGTGTTGAAGTCCACCTCCTGTGTATGGGTTGTCTTGACTTCATGTACTTGTTGACTCTTGCATCCAAATGCACTGTAATGCCATAACTCCAGAGCCAGTAATACATCCTTGTGTATATTAAGTACGTATAAATATATTCAGTTTTAGAAAGAAATTCCCTTAATTTATATGGTTACAATTTAACATGATTGACTTCCTTCGCTTTCCTTTTTAATAAGCTGCCATTTCTATTCTATGTCATTTTCATAAAACAATTTAAATATGCCATAATAAGAAAGATGTCTGGAATCCCAGCCCATACAGTACATGTATACAACACATTGGTATGAGACTACACGCTGGAAGGTGCATCTTCCAGATTTACTCCAGATACTTCCAGGTATCTGTGAGGTCTGTCTTGGGACCCCAAAATTGTGAAACGGAAACCTGAAACTAAAGGTTACTTTTCTATGTAGTCTCCGTAATGTGAGTCTAAATTTGACTTCTTGTGATGGATACAATAATAAAAATATACAACACAGCAATGGATGACAAGAATAAAGCTCCCTGGTTCTTTCTCCTACCTGGCAGGCTCCGCTGATACACATGTCTAAGGACTCGGTGTAGCAGCGCGTCCCGTCCAGCACCTTGGGCGCTAGCTCCACCACGAGACCCGAGCCCTTGGCTTTGCACTTGAGGGCGCAGGGGTTGTCCGGGTCGTTGTACACAGGGAGCCACTCGTGGTACTGGTCCTGGTATTGCACGTCAGCGTGAGCCCAACACTGCTGGGCACGGAAATCCCCAACATCTGGAGGGCAATCCTGAGGAGAAACAACATGTATAAATATAACTAATACAAAGTATATCATAATTTAAATGTGTCTTGGTGGGAGGAATTGAAAGCTCTCTTGACGTCCATTACATAAAGTTGAGCTTGCCAAACTTACCACATTACTGCACGTGCGGTATTTGATGTTCTGGCCTTCGCAGGTCCTGCAGAAGAGAAGATGAGCATGCGGGTGAGCTGGCTTTGTGGAGCAAATGATAAAACAAACCACGCCATCATATTCGCCCGGGACACTGGTATTAGAACTGCTGAGTCCTACGGCGCGGATGTGGCAGCCAGCAAACACGGGATCAGTAACAGATTGGTTCTCACAATGGGACAATGCAGAAATACAAAGACAGATGGGATTTCACAAGTAAAGGAGTGATTGCTATGTCCTGCATTTATATCAATCTAGCAAATAAGAAATTATGAGTCATTTCAAACTAGCATAGCTAAGAGGTACAAAATGATCTGGATAATAAGCAAAATGGGACAACCAGTCATCCATTGGTACTGGAAATACTAAAATATAGTACTAAATTCTCATTTGTCTTAGTGATCAGTCTGTAAAAAAAATCATAAAGCAACAGTACTGCACATCCAGTAGTGAAGCAGACCCGGCAGGGCTATCCGAGCCCTGTCTGCTGAACAGATTGGAGGCGGTTTGGATCCCGACTATCTGCATGACAGTCTGCAGTGTCTTTGCCTAAAATATGGAGCTCCCCACTTACTGAAAATTAGGATTCCTTTGTGCTTTGATGCTGAGTGATGATAAACCATCGATGGTGACTATGATAGGCCAATTATCCAAGACCCCAGTGGAAACTAATCAAGGGATATTCTTTTGAGTTGGGGAACTTAAGAAGAATTCCAGTGTCATCTGCCCTTAGCTAATCTGGAATCCTGATTGGAGGCAACAGCGCAGAGTTTTGGACTCACGGAGGAACGAGGGCTTGAGGATTTTTACACTGTTATTCCAGAGAGCGGAGGGAGTGAATGTGTGGCATGGCAAGAACATTAGATCCTGTGACGTATCCAGACGGTCCCCTCTGCCAAGCCAAACAGCAGGTCACGGGGCTTGGACATGAACAAAGACCAAGAGTTGAGAGACAGATAGCAAAGTTCTGGATCAGTGGGACAACGAGCAGTATATAAACTAAACGTTGATTACAAAAAAAGGGAATCAAATGAATTTCTCTTTCCATGTCCTCTTGAATTTGGAAGCTAGAAAGTCGAGGCTAAGCAGAAGTAGGGCCGGGACTGAGGATTCATCATGGCGTCATCATAGGTTAAGAAAAAAAGAGCACATAACACATAACTCACCGACTATGACCCTGGTCTTTTCTGCCAAATAGACACCAAATTCATCAGTACACTCCACACAAGACCTCATCCTCATCCTCATCCTAAGACAAAAATGGACTGAAGTCTATTGAAACCATGAAAAATCAATAGAAATAACTTCCTATAATATTGGACATGCAGTAAGATTTGTTTGGCTCATAATGTCCATATATACGTCATCATCTCTTCTCGTGAGATTGAAAGTAATTGCAACCAGGGCTCCAGAACCTTTGCCATAATATTGATCCACTTGAGGCCAGTGGGCATGTGAGATGTGGCTGAGTTTGTCATGGCTGAAATATGCTCTTGCTGTCAGCTCTGCTGTTGATCAATTTAGGAAATAGAGCCGTCAGGTCATCTAGGAAGGATGGAGGACTAAGCGACAGCAGAAACTATTGGCTATCGGCAACTATTGGACCAGATTGTCATGAAATCTGGAACATGTGTCCATGGTGCCCAGAGGATGAATCCAAAGTGCTTTATTGATCCCCTGACTTTTCATCTAGTGCCATCCTCAAATCAAAGTTTTCACTTATTCAGAGAAGATGGACTAGAACAACATGTCGTACAGACATTCATGGTTCCCAGATGACGTATCCGAGTGATGACGTCATGAGGTTTTAATCGATATTTCCACAACTATACAATGGGATGACATTTGGTCCCCAATTGCATTTTAATTCCTTTGATGATTGACTTCTACACAATCTGCACACAGCTTGTTATTGTCGATTCTGGCATGACATGGGCTCATTGGCACTGTTGAGAAGCAATTCAATTCAATTTTATTTATAGAATCAATTCATAACAAGAGTTATCTCAAGACACTTTACAGATAGAGCAGGTCTAGACCACACTCCAGAATTTACAAGGACCCAACAGTTCTAGTAGTTTGGGAACAGGGTGGTCTCCTCTTCTGTAAAGTAGGAGACGTAATCAAGGTGCCAGGCCCAAGTTAATTAGAGCCGCTTAATTAGTCACTGCCTTGGAGAAAATTCACTTTTAACTACCACACCATTTAAAGACTTTAAACACAGCTGTGGTATGGCTTTGGTGAAATCCCCAAATTGTCATTTAACACAACTGGCTGTAATTTCTGCAAATCAGTGAGCCAATGAAGAACAAAAACATCCTTACCAGCGGTGAGAAGTTATTTGATTGTTCCTTGCTCCTGCCCAATGATGCACAGTTGTCAATAGGGTGCACTACTCTTTCAGTTATTCAAACGGAGTTAAAATGAAGTCAAGGCCGGCCTCTTTTAATAAAAATTAATGACAAAAAAATCTAATCTGACGAGCCTCGTAAAAGATTGGAGCAGCGCTTTCTCTTGCCATGACACCCAATCCATATGTCCACACTTGCTTCTTTGTGGTTGTTAATAATGGAGATTGCGATCAAGGGGGGGGGGGGACTAATGGGGGCCAGGCGATCTGTGTTTAGTCTGTGCTACTTGTGTGTGGACTGTTGGGAGGTTGGCTAACCCTTGGGCATCTACATTTGCAGAAGGTCCTACGTAAGTGCATTTGTTTAAAGGTCAGAGAGTTGGAGTGGTATTGGTTTGGAAGGTGTCAAACACACAAACAAACACACACACACACACACACACACATACACACACACACAGGGCCTTCTGCTGTGCTCTTTAATGACGCTGTTTGATCTGCGACCCGGCTCCAAGCTACTGCTCCCTCATTCCCACGAAACAGCAGGGTGAGGTGGGGTGAGGTGGGACGGTAGGGTCCCGCCATTTCCTCAAGAACCCCATACAATACTGCTCCTGCCAAAAGACACATACCCGCCTGGACTTACATGTACGTCTTCACACACACACACACACACACACACTGCCTACATCCCACATGGAACTCAAACCCCAAACACCTTTGAACACGTCAATCGCTTTTACTGCCAGTGGCAGTCTGAGGTGTGCCTGACCAAAAGAATCTGGGCAAGCAAAGAGAAATGGCTGCTGCTGATATTGTTAAATGGACTCCTGAAAAAACCACTGAACTCAATGTTTACAGTGCAGCACATGGGCGGTATGGCACAGTGACTCTGAGGTTTTGACAGCTTTTTTAGCCTGGCTTCATGGCACGCTGGAAGCACCCTAGGGTACGTCTCGGTACCCTCTCGGTTGTGACCTCGGCTGTGGTCTGCCCTGTTTCGTCAGTGTGTCTTTGGGTAGTTGTAATGTTTTATGGTCTCGCTGGCTGCTCCGGTCACTGCTTGAGCCCCCCCCAAAGCCCCGAACAGAAACAGAGGGGACTTTGGCAGCGAAACCTTTAGTGAGAGAGCAATACTCTTGGAGAACTGTAAAATAGAGGAACGCGGTGAAGTCACCCTGCAGCTATTTCCCAGGCTATAAATGTGACAACATTTCTATAGAAAACATACCCTCTCGTTCCCTCTTTCTCCTTTCTTTTCCTCTTTCCTCAAATCCATGTGTAATTGAGCACTTTGCCCAGCACACTTGGCCTCGGGCTTTAATCTCGAAGCCCACAGGGTTAGCTGGAAGCCTAACCAACCGGGTAACTTTGGCACGAGGATGAAACAGAGGTCCAAAGTGCAAGTTCCAGTTTGTCCTGAGACTTAAGCCGAGATGATGAGCAGTGGGACTCCAACCAATGTGGGTTCACTGCTTAGAGATCCCGAACCCTATCGCAGAAAAGACTTATTAAAAGTGACATGTACTTTGGCAAGGGACATTGATTGTGGCCCATCACCAAAAACCTGATCCCCATTGTCACTGATGAAATTAAGATTTAGGCTCATGCGGCCGTCTAGACAGTTTTAGGAGGTGGATGGGCAAGTGATGTCAGCTGACCCCCCAGGGCAATTTAACAGTCACATTACAGTCATGCGTATTTTAAGCGCTTTCATTACAGCCCATGGGAATGGTGAGATTTACTCACACTATTAGGGACACTGCCTGGATTGATTTGGCAGAACGGCTGTAAGCTACAAAAAAGAGCCCCCCCCCCCATCCTTCTCTTACCCTCTCTTGAATCTTAAAGCCATGATATGGCACTTTAATGGAAACCAGTCCAACCCCAGTCCGGAATTTGCTCTTTAAACGAGGTTATTACCTCGGATAGCGTTTGAACACACGCTTACAAATGGTCCATGTGATGTTTCCATTTATCTATAGGTCAGGGAGTTTCGAACTTGAAATTAGACATATATTTAGTTTACAGTAATCCCCCTCCTTTCTCAAAACTTATTACAAAGCATCATTCTGTGAGTACTGCACTCGCAAATGTCAATTTTGTGTGTCTCTGGTTCTCAAAATAGAAATATATTTCATGCAGCAACCCTATCTCTTATACGCGATGTTGTTAGTAGATTAGTTAGCACGACAATGTACTACATATTGCACTATGCAAAATCCTGAGCACCCCCCCATGGAGTGGCCCATGTCCACTACATTGTTACATATGAAAGTAAGTATCCGACTCTCGGATTAGATTTGGCTGAGAGGCGACCTTACTTGGAACTGAGGCATCGTCGGAGGGAGTACGAGGCGCCTCCTCCACAGGTCCGGGAGCATTCGCTCCACGAACCCCAGGCATCCCACAGAGTGTCTCTGTCCTCTTCCGATCGGGCCGTCCGCGAGCTCTACACACCAGGAGAAGGGACAAGAGCGGAAGTGAAGGAAGAGAAGAGTTAGTAAAGTATCCTCCAGCAGTTTCCATTTCGCATTTCCACCATTATTACCGTTGTCCTAATTCCTGTCAAGACCCAGCCAGACATTTAACATGATAAAATAGAGTAGCTGCAATGGAAGCAACCTGTATGAATAGTCCCCAGCCATGAGGCGTGGTCTTTTCGGTTTTGCTAGTGGAGATCCTGAATTAAATTCCAGGAGCTGCTGAAAACACAAGTGCATGTGACAGGATGAGAGAAACTGCAAGGGGAAGTAATCAAAAACTCCAAATTTTTGTCCATTTGAATACTCTTTAGATAATGAAATGGTATTCCTCTCTAAAACTCCGGGCCACACTTGTATGTGTCTGCTTGTTAATTGCATCGTGCTGTATTTGGCAGCACAGGTAGGGATATTATTCTGGGATCCAAAGTCAATATTATTATATGAAGATGAATTCTGCGACTGCATAGACAATGTGAATCTTAGACATAGAGTGACAGCCAAGTCTTAGGCTCATTTAAGTCTTCTTTGCATTCCAAGGCCTTTTGTATTTTCAGATTAGATTTGAGTGGACTGGCTCACCTTGCTCTAAAGAAGGTGTTGGATGTGGATTATGCCACATGAGTTGTTTCTCTGACTTGGCTTTACTTAGCAACGTAGCTCTTCTTAATGCCCTTTGCAGACCTGACTGAATAAAGTTAGATTGCTACGTTATAGGCTCGGATGGAGTGAAAAGGAAAAAAGATTGCTATTTTTGCTATCTAGAACAAGTGGTATTAAACTCAAAAGCTGCCGAAAAACCGGTTCTATACCTGTTGAATGGATGAAAACCTGGGAAATTAAAAAAGAAGACGTTGGAACTAACACTGGGACAAATCATCCACCTCGTATGGCAGCAGCAATTTAAAAAACTAGAGGTGCAAACACATTCAATAAAATATATATAAATAAAATAAAATAAAAATTTTAAAATGATCATTTTTAACAATAACCTGAGGCAGTCTTTTCAGGGGTTGGTGAACCATGAAAGAATATTTAGGATTGCTGAAATGCAGCTTCTGTGCACTTAAGACAGCCTCCCGCTACGACGACAGCTTGTGATGGCACAAGAGTTTTTTAAAACATCCAAAATCCTGCAGATTATGAATGAATTGTGAGACACAACAAGCCCTCTTACCCTGAACACACTGAATAATGCAGGAACTATGGGAACTTTATGTGTAACACCTGCTCTTAAAAAGATTTATGCCCATGGAGCTGATAAATAGTTTAAAGTGAATGTCCAGCCTTTCACTTGAGATACACATGGCCTTGTCGTTTAAGTGGAAAAACTCAAGTTATTTTGACCTCTTTGGCGTCTTTCCCAACAGCACGGCATTGTGCTCCGTCAACAAAGATGAATGGATCTTGCAGAGGAAAGCAGATATAAAGGTAATATTACTGCTTTGATTATTTTCTTTGGGTCACGGTAGGAAAAACACCCATGCTGCGGAGCGGGGGTGCTGGGTCCGCGTTATTAAAAGTGCGTAGGGACTGATGTGAATGGCCGTCAGTGCTGATGATGCCTGAGGAACAGCAGAGGGGAACAGCAAGACCTAAACACACACACAGCCAAGCGTATCGACAACGGCGCTGCTTTATGCGCGGGCCAACTATTCCAGTGTTTGGATCCACGGTAAATAAACACCGTCGGTGCTCTTAGCACACCCCCTTAAATCTCCTTTGAAAAGCAATCAGGGAACTTCGCAGTCCATTATGGCCGGGAGCTGTGTGTCGCGACGCCAAGAGAGCTGGGGGCACAACAAGGCGGGTGAAGACAGAGGAGAGGAAGTGGATGAAGGGACCGAGGGATGGAGCTGAGGTCGTTTGGCGGACTGGGCTGCTAGTGTTCTCAACGAAGGCGGAGGAACACAAGGCTCCGCGAGTCCGACCCGCGTCCTGCTGGGATTTGGATCCAATAATCAAAAGGCTCGGATATCCACTTGGAGCCTTCATCACTCTCCATCACTACACGTCCCACCTCCTGCTCTAATCTTTCCGAGGTTTTATTTGCAAAGCAACAGGACCATTTACACAGAAACGCATGTGCATTTAGACGCATTTTTTGTCTGGCTCCAATGCTATGAGAAGGAAGGTCTCGTCACCCATCCAATGTTTTCACATCAACTGGAAGAGAGGAAATGAGCATAAGATAAAAGACCAGGGATCTCCACATTGTGTTATTCTGATGGACAGATTCTATTTAAGTCACCTGTCAGCAGCTGGGACTAAGGAGATTTTCCTTGAAAGATGGAAAACTCCTCGACAGGGGAATAAAACCAGACTCCGGTGCCTTTTTTTTTTTTTTTTTTTGCAGACTGTGTCAATACGCGTACGATGGCCTTTACAGTCGCCAAGACATATGATATTTGCACATCTGCTGAATCCCTTGTCGTCTGCACGGCACTGCACGGGACGCAATGCCACAGGCGAGGCAGTCGCTGTGATGTAACAGGGAGTCCTAACCTTAGACCAGACAGCTGACCTCAGTCTACGTAGATCAATGACACAGAGGAGACATGGGGACTTAGAGCAGGAGTCCACATCAACTGCCTTATTAAAGCTTCTCCTGAAAGGACTACACAATCCGAACAGTGCAGATAATCAAACTCTACTTGCACACACACTCCTACACGGTGAGACAATCTTTCCTTGATGTGACAAGAATTTTAAGGGAATTAAAGATTAAATAAATCAAAGAAATCACTGAAAGTAATGAAGTTTTCCAGGATGAAAATTGATAAAAAAAAGAAGGAAACGTTACAGTACCAGGATAAGAAGAGCTGTCACCAGTAGCTTGCAAGATGAAAAATCTTGCTCCATTCCTTTTCAAGGTGTGCGAGCCAATCACTGTAGTTGTGAGTGTGTGTTTGGTTGTGTGTGAGCCCAGTGTGTGACGCTGTCCTCTCCGGGTCCCTATGTGTGTCCTGTCTGCCTGCCGTAGCCTCTCTGACTCGCTGCCGTTCTTCCTCAGGAGTAACTTAGGGAAGGGGAGGGAAGGAGGACTGGGAGTGTTTGTGTGGGACTGTGTGTGTGTGTGTGTGTGTGTGTGTGTGCGTGCGTGCATGAACGTGGGGGGAGTATTTGGGGGGGATCCAAGCCCCACGGGTCCTTCAGGTCTGGCACACTAGCCAATCAATAAATGGGCCTCAGTCAAGCGTGCTAGTTCAAACAAGGAGCTGGGCCAGCTGCAACTTCACAACTTCACACGTGTGTGTGTGTGTGTGTGTGTGTGTGTGTGTGTGTGTGTGTGTGTGTCAATCATAGAGTAGGAATAATGGCAAACAGACAATTGTAAACCAATTTTTCTCTCCCCTTTGATTCTTTTCCATTTCTTCGTCCGATATCTCAAATTTCTCCCTCTCAGACTCCTCTTTTTTCCCCCTTCTGGCCTTTCTCTCATTTTATTTCGCTCATGTCGCTGTTTTTTCATTTCTTTTTAGCTCTGGACAGCTTTGTTCCGTCTACTGCCAACGCTGTGTTTTGGAAATGTCAAAAGATGTCAGCAAGCTAATATGCGAGCATGTTTTGGGTTTGACGGGTCCTTTTATGATTATGTTCTGGAACAACAAGTACCATGCATGCACAGATATGCTGACTCCAGTATATACTGTATAGGGACTAGATGACTTCAAGACTTGGGACTGTGTTTACATGTGAGAGCCCCATTTAAATCAGATGACATAGCTTGGTCACTAAAGCTATCCGCACAGACTTTCTCAGCCACGGTGGCTTTTTATTTTTTTACGAGCTAAAGGGCTAAACTTCAATAGAGCCTTTCATAACATCTGGCAGTTTAGGCCAGCGAGCATGTGCACCGTGGAGGTGGGGAACGAGCCAGGTGTCCCCTGGAGGGACAATACCTCTGGTTATGGCGGAAAAACAACCGGCAAGATGGACAGCTCTTGGAGTAGAGGGAATGTACTACACACTGAGTAACTTTCCAGTTTTGAAGTGGCATGACACAAAAAGAAAAGCTGAAACCGACATTTAAAAACCATACAGAGCAGTCAAAGTGCCAGTACGAACCCTGTGGTGCCCCTCGATGTGACTTACAAGGTAGCTAGTGATCATTCAGGAATTCGACCCCGGCGTTTCCAAAGACAATAAAAACTCTGTGCCCTTCGAATCAAGACTTCCAATCCCCCCCCCCAATCAAACACCAAATCAAACACCACATAATTGCTATCAATTAAGGCTGCGAGGAATGTGCTGCACTCCAGAGCAAACAGTCAGCAGCGAGCCTAATCACAACATGGGAGCGGATGTCTTGACACTTAACCAGAACACACACACACACACACACACACACACACTTTAAAAACTCGACTTATACACAGCAAACCAGTCTGGAAGTCTTAACTTGCTGCAGACAGCATGGGACTCGGCCTTTTTGACTCAGTGGTATGGGATGTCTATACATTCTGCAGATTATTATTCACACACACTCCACTTAACACCGGTGTGTTTTGTGTTTCCAGCACAAGGTGCACGTTTTCAACACAGAAATGATACCCCCCTTGCACTCTTAATCCATAACCTTCCGCTATTTGCTTTCAGAAGAAATCCTTCTCGTATTTGCAAATGTGGGATTTTCTGAAAATAAACCGCGGCATCGGTGATGTGCCCGGAGTTTAAAACTAAACACCCGAGGAGGAAATTAACGGCTTTGACTGACACTCACTTGGAGCCTGATCTCTACCACAACACTGCTGGAGGTGTCTCCTCACAGTTTATACAATGGTCTGCGAAGGCGATGAGGTGAGAAAAAAAACGATATAGATAGATATATATGCATTGTTATTTTACAAAAGCGCAGGCTTGGGTATTGTGTTACATGAGGGAAGCCTTCAAGGGTTTTTAGAAGATTACAGGGACCTGATTGTTTTTTTGTAGACCTGGCCATCATTTCAAGTCCTTATGTTAACATTGGGTTCCTGAGAAAGTATCTGCTGAGATCTGGGGACACGTCTGAATCACGTTAACAAGTCCAACAGGGTAAGAAAGAGTGCGGGACAATCTGACAGGTTGTAAACTAGCGTCCCTTAGAATATTTCCCTTTCTCGCTCGTCTCTTTTTATAATCATTTGACATTAGGAAACTATTGCACTGATTACATTTGTCTCACACTGTTGTTGACTGGCTGCTTATTGTTTCTTGCCCCACCTAACTTCTTGTTTAGAGCACATCAATCAACTAGGTCCATATAAACTTACTTAATACTTTGAAATAGACAGAAAGGACCACATTGTACCCCAAACGGCATCAAGAAGTCTTCCCAGGATTTGAGGTTGCTGTCCAAAACATGCATTTGACAACCTTGCTTACATACTATCCCTCTTATTATTAATGGAAAATACTGAAGGACATTGGCCTTCAACTAAAGACTATGATCATACCATAACTCTAAATGACCAGGCCAGGTATTTCTTAGAACTTTAGCTATTTTCCCACACAACATATTCTAGTGTATATCTGGCAACACAACTGGGGTATTTTTTCAATACTATACTTACAGTGCTCCTCCATACAGTATGTTTAAGCACAAATCACTGCAACTTTAAGAAAATGAATTGTTTGGGTTGAGGAGAATTAAGTTAAATTTGCTTTCACTTTCTGACATAATGATGGAAAACCAAGCAACTAACATGCCTCCAAGTTTAAAACATTGCTTCTATCATCACTCACAGTAGGTTAAAACTAGACTAGAAAAGCACTTTTGTGCGAAATGACATCGAAATGTAAACTGGCAGTGTTTTTTAGGAGGCTTTCCAGGCAACAGAAGTTTAACTGATCCTTCCTTTACTCCTTTATGGAGGAATAAAGGGTCAAATTAAAAGATTGCCTTATTACGGTGGGGATGACCTGAGTTAACAGGCCCAGTGTTCTCCGAAAAAAAGAGACAAATGAAGCTAAAGTTACCAGGGACTGACATTAAGTTACGCTTAAGAGCCAAACCCCTGGCTCCCACGAGGACACTTAAATGGTTCAGTCGGGATAAATGGTAGCCTCCCACCACCCCCACAAACGGCGTATGTGCTCCAGACATGATTTACACCAAAGCCATTGTTTAAAAAGCTTTCTGGGCCAGAGTATAAAATGTTTGACCAGGACAGTGATTTTACGACGTGCAGCTGAAAATGAACCACACTTCCAAATCCCCTCAAAACCAGAGGATTAAAATAAAGATGTAATTCCCTGACAATCAGCTAAATCCAATTCGAGCCAGATGGGAGGTGAGCTGCAAAACAGCAGCTCGGAGTATGCAGTCGTACAGCTAAAACATCTTCAAATACTCCTTAAATATTGGTCCTTTTTTTCCTCTTGTTCTTTAATGATTAGCATCGTTTTCTAGCTTTTTCCTTTCAGGAACTACTTGATCGTTAATACTAAATATGACAGGGAGAGCCATTGAAATGCTGAGTCAAGTAGTGGTACAAGCAAAGTTAGGTTTTCAGTACTGGGATACTATATCGTGGTCAAGGTGGGTCAATTTTAGTGCTGCCTTTCGTGATCATCCTCAGTGTCACTACCCTTCACGACTCTATTTTTAGAGACGTTACCTTTTGTCTCCTTGGACTCTTCTTCACACTAATTAAGCCGATTTAGCGCTGCCTTTCGTGTCTATTTACAACACCACACATTCACACTTTTTCTTTAAAGTGCTACCCTTTGAGTCTGTCTTTCTCTGTCTTTCTCTGTAAAAACCCTAAACCCTAACCCTAACCCACTTGAGACCACCTTTACACTAACTAGTCAAATTTAGTGCTGCCTTTCGTGATCACCCCCATCACAACTCTATTTTTAGAGACGTTACCTTTCGTCTCCTCTGACTCTTCTTCACACTAATTAGTCCATGTTAGTGCTGCCTTTCGTGATCACCCTTAGTGTCAATACCCTTCAAGACTCTATTTTTAGAGACGTTACCTTTCGTCTCTTTGGACTCTTCTTCAATCTAATTAAGCCGATCTAGCGCTGCCTTTCGTGTCTACTCAACGACCGTCTTTGCGCAATTTTCAGATCTTCCGACACTACACATTCACACTGTTCCCTTTTGAGTCTCTCTTTCTCTGTATTACACAACCTTTATGCTTATTCCTTTTCCTCAACAAAATTCTTTCTAAATCTATTTCTGATTTTCCACAGTGGAAGACCAGTGGCCATTTTGGGGATGAATAATGTGCTCAAGGGAAAGACAAACACCAACTTTTCCTGTAACGGACCTATCCCTGCTGACACACAGTCCTGCAGACCTTCTGAGGGAGACATTTGGTCTGCCTGGATACTGGAACCAGAACGTTTTACAGCATGGAGGAAACCAAAATGATTTGTTTCTCAGAATAGCAGCTGCATAATACGGATCTTGTCAGCTTGCATTGGCCCGGAACATCAGGTGCTGGATGGCTTCCCCATGGTGGGGAAAGAAAGTTGTCAAAAATTAAATGGCAATCCATTCATAATATTGAGGTATTATAGTGGTGGACCAACTGATCGACAGACTGACATTTCCACTCATAAACAGCAATGTTAAAAAGGACATCAGTATACTGTAAATCAATGCAATCATTAGTATCTAAATGAAAGAAACACCTCTGCTTTATTCAAAAAATGTATCCACAAGAACTAATATTTTTTAATCATTTACTGTACTCTTTATAGTGACGTTTTGAATAAGCCAGTAACCACAATCCGATCCCACCTGGGCAAGCCTCTAAAACTCCCAGAGCGCAGAGGAGGCAGGTAATTAAGAATCAGCAGTGACATTTACTGCTTCCTGAGACTGCGTTCATACGCTCCGAGTACAGAGCTTTTCCCATCAGCACCCCCAGGAGAGCTCATATGTTTTAGCAGCTTTCTGGTGATTGCACAGGCTAACTCAACCCCTCACCCCGACCGCCTCTCTCTTTAACCCAACCGTGGTCACTGTGGCATTTTAAAGAGGTTATGACAGAATGCGATGGGTATAAATTAGCTATGTAAAGCCTCTGGAGTCAGCTCCGCTGGTCGCCGAGGCGGGCTGGGAGGAAACGGGGAGCGTGGGACCCGCATCCAGATCTGGGCTGACGCTAAGCACCACGGCTTATTTATGGACCCATAGCCAGCATCAAGCCCGACTGATCCCTTGCGCTTTACAATTGAGACCACATTGCCACATCATCTGGATATCATAGCCTTCAGAACTCTCCAAAAATGTACTTCATTTTTTGAAAACTCGTCAATAAAACGTGTAGCTGACTTAAAGCAGCCATTATCAATGTTTTAATGTTATGAGAGGAGCATTTGACAAACTCGTATGTCAAAGGGTTTGCTCTAAAAAATGTTCTTTTCACTGCCTGCCACGCAAATATTAATATTTTTCTTAGGTGTCTGCTGTGAGTTTAAATAGACAACTGTGTGCAAACATGTTAGCCATTACAATTATAAAGGTGATAGCATGTCAGGTGTTTTTTAGGGCCTGGGGTGTCCAACGGTGTCCTAGCACAACGTGCAAGGAACTATTGTTCTTGTAGGGATTATTATTATTAACACGCACCTCTCCAGTCTCTCTCATTTTTGAGGGTCTTAACATGCGGGAAAACTCACAAAACCTTGCACACATGTCAGATCTATGAAAAATCACAAAATTCTGTAGGGATTGGTCTCGGGTGCGAGGAGGCGAGGGCCCGTCAAACGCTGATTGCAGCTTTAATTTCAGTTTGTTGCCCTCAAGTAGACCAAAAAGTCTACATTGCTTGATTTTAATTTTAAAAGCCCCACCTTTACATAAATCACATTCTTATCTTTTTTTGTAAGAATTAGGCCTATACTAGTCTCGATTTGCCAGACCTTCCTCCACAGTGCTGCAGAAGAGGGTCTGGCTAATCCACACGGCATTCTGGGATTGGAGAAAAACCTGCTCTGGTTTATTGGCATTTCTTTAAACAAATCACAATCGTCTTGGGAGGCGCTAAGCATCGGACGGAGTGACGGCTAAAAACTAGGCCTATACATACAAACATGCTGCATGCATTTTAACAGACAAGTACTGTGAAGTTTAATTGCTTAATTGGTATTACTGTAGTATAAATGTGCCAGTAACAGATATTAATTAAATATTAAAATAACAATAAAACAACATGTAGCAGCTGACTTCCTCTCCATAGTTAACATCCCCTCTCTCCTGGTCCTGTGAAACTGAACAGAAGACCTCAGTGCTCCATCTGGGGATGTTCACATTCGACACGCATCCTGGCCGTGTCACCCCCCCCCCCCCCCCCCCCCCCCCCCCCCCCCCCCCCCCCCCCCCCCCCCCCCCCCCCCCCCCATCACCCCAAACTCCTTCCTGTCTGAGTGACTAATTTGTTTTGGTTTCCTCATGAATTTCAATATAAATGACTCTGATGTTTTTATTATGCCCCTGAACCGGGCTTCTATCCGGTGACATAATGCTACATAAGTCATTTGGGACTTTTAATCAGTAGACCCGAGTATCAGTAATAAACAGCTAACTCTTTTATCTGATACTGAAAAGCAGAGGGGGCTTGTCAGTGCTTAAATCATCACTTGTTCTATTGTTATTTCCTGATCGAAACATCTGGGGAACAACAAGAAACATTAATATATTCCCATTTTACAGACTGATTGGTTGTGTGTACTACTAGTACGATACATTTGAGGACCAGGGATTTGGCTCAAGATGTATGATTACGCACAACTCTTGACTGGTGATTGGTTCAGCCTCTTTGACGGCAATCAAAGTTTTGGATTATGATCAAATCTGTCCAGCTCTTAACAGTTTGACACAGCGCTCTGGCACATTTGAACATGATGTCTTGTGTTTTTCTTTGTTAGGACGTTTGATACCTTCATCGTTCTCTTTGTTTTAAGGTTATTAGAACCAGTTTCTGTGACTTCGGATGCCCTGGACAGCGTGTTCAGGAGGCTGTTTGGGTTATGATGAAGCAATATTGCAGCTGTTTGCGGTAATCAATGCTCTGAAACCAAAGATTTTTGGCTGCAATAGGCTCCATCAGGAATACAGAACTGTAAATATGACATCCACGGGCATGTCACGCTCCGTAGACAGTTATTCGAGGAAAGGAGAAAAGGGAATTAGTGCAACAAATGTGCGTGAAATGGAAAACCTAGATAAATACTCCAAAACATGGAAAATAATTTCGTTGTAATGTAATTATCTACTTGAAGAAAACTGATAATCCGACAGCTCCAGGAGACATAGAACCAACATCCTGAGTAATGACTGCGATCATGACGTGAGAGTTAGGAGAAGTGAAGTTCAAAAGCTGTAACACAGGTCTTCTTGAACTCCAGACAGGAAACAGACTCTCTTGTTAACTTCTCTCATAATTGCAAAACGAGACACAACAGTTCAACTGCAGAGACACCAAGCGGCAACTCCAAATAGAAAGGCACCTGGTTTGTCTCAGCAGCTTGTTATTCATGATGTGAGACTGCCGAGTATTTACACTCACAGAGCACTGAAGCTCTTCTAGCCACAGGAAGACGTGTCTGATCTCCTGTGTGTGCTACGCAAAGCTAAAGTCACATCAGTAACATGTGGTTTTCATTGTTGAAAATGCATTGTGTGTTGTCTTTGGCTCTGGGGCCAGCAGAGAAAGTGATAGTAATATGATAAAGGTAGTCAAAAGGAGGCTTTAACCCTTGGAGCGCTGACATTTATCACTTGGTGAAATAATGATGCAACGACGAGGAGCAAACGGGCCGTGTGTACTTCACTTCCTTGTTTTCACCTGGGCCTGAACTACAAATATGGGAACAATTAAAGACAAATGGATGACACTTTGAGCACATTGTTCCCATTCCCTTTGCGAAACACAAAAATTCACTGAATCCTTTATACGCATGCTAGGAGGCTTTTAGCAAAACACTTCTCAAGCAATCGCTCATTTCTTGATGAAGACTCGTCTCAGGCGGAAGCGTGTTGGCTTTTATTATTATTGTTCATATACGAACTAGCCATTTTGAAATCGGAGAAAACTGGCTATGAATCTGGGTCTTTTCTGCTGATTATTCTGATCACAATCTGTAGGATAATGGGTTCAAACAAGTGACTGTATATGGAAGAAAAAAAACAGTACATTAAAAATGAAATTGAATGAATGTGTAGAACTGATTTGGAAATGCTGTGTCAATATGATGCATGCACATTACTTAAAAGAATGGCTTTTAGGAACGACTGAGTATCAATTCAAAGCAGAAAAAATGGGTGTGAAACTCATCCAAATCTAATCCAACTTTATTTGTCAAGCACATCTAAAACAACCAGGTTGACCAAAGTGCTGGTCGTTGTGCCACAATCTAGGGACAACAAGGAGTAGCTGGTCCGCTGACCTTAACGACCTATGAGGAGCGTAGGAGTTCAGCGATATATGCTGGGGCTCGACCATAAAGAGCTTTAAAAACACACAACAGAATCCTAATATGGATTCTAAAGCAAACCAATGAAGAGAGGCATGAACAGGTGTAATGTGATCTTGTTGGCGAGAGGTGGTAAGGAGTTGAGTGGCAGCATTTTGGGACTAGATTTTACAACAGAATTGATCTGTTTCTCTTGTTGAAACTCACTATCCATTTTAACACTAAGGTTAGTCGCCATGGACTTGACATAGGGTGTCAGGGTACCCAGGTCCAGTTGGGAGGCGCCAGGAGAACTACTGGGTCTAAATATCACAACTTCGGTTTTACTTTCATTAAAATGTAAAAGGTTTAAAGCCATCCAGGCTTTTATTTTAGGCTTGGGGCGGCAGTAGCTCTGTCCGTAGGAAGTTGGGCTGGGAACCGGAGGGTGGCTAGTTCAAGTCCCCGTACGAACCAAAGAATATTGGTGGACTGGTAGCTGGAAAGGTGCCAGTTCACCTCCTGGGCACTGCCAAGGTGCTCTTGAGCAAGGCACCAAACCCCTAACTGCTTGGGGCACCATTCCATGGGCAGCCCCCTCACTCTGACACCTCTCCATTAGTGCATGTATAGGCCCTGAGCATGTGTGTGTAATTCAGGCCTGTGTGTAATAACAACAGAGTGTAAAGTGTAGTTTCCCCTTGTGGGATGAGTAAAGTATATTAAATTTAAAAAAGAAATTAAATTATGTCACAAAAACAATCAAGCGGTCTTTTTAGGGAATCAGCACCTTTACCTTTTATAGGCAAGGAGATCTGTGAGTCGTCTGCATAGAAATGAATCGGACAGTCAAGTTACACAGTAACAAAAATTTGCTCTGATATGTACAAACTTTTTAAAAAGTACAAATGACTACATTCGCCAACTTGAGAATTCAAGATTTTTTTTTTCACATGTTAACAAAACGCTGATATTCAACCACAGGCATTTGAAATGACATCATTTCAACATGCAAACTCTTATTAACCCTTGTGTTACATAACAAGCTCTACTGCGATACACCTCTCTGTCCATAACTTGCCTTGGTGCTGGGGCTGCTGACAGGTCTTTTAAGCAGCCACACTTCAACACATCGTCTGGGCTTTGTCCTGCAGCACCCCCGTTTAGAGAGAGGAAGCAATCCATCAGCCTGCCACCGTGCAGCTCTGCGATCAAGAATTCCTAATCCATATGCTTCTGTTATCAGCTAAGAAACTAGTAGAAGATGCAACGAACTGCCAACAGGCAATGGAGGACGTATGGCATTTATCTACAAGAATGGATGGATATATCATAAACTGATCCTTGATTAATTTGACTTCTGTCCTCTTTGTTGGCACAGTATGAACAGGAAAGACAAGAACCTGAATGCCGATTCTGAGCAGTGAGGACAGAGTGGAAAAAGAGCACATATAGTGACTCATTTCAACCATACACACTACTGTTTCGTCTGCATTTTCTCTCATTTTCAGACTGTCACTCCATCACGTCTACGTCTCTCTTTCCATCCGTCTTGTGCAAAATTGGCTGGATAGCATTTCAGCTCAGCCTGTCGAAAATCATTGAGCAGATCGCAGATTTACAGTAAATGGAAAAGAGCACTCCCGCGCCCGCTGTCTTGCCCTTCTTTTCCAAAAACCACTGGCATATCAAATACAAGGCGCTGACTAATAGGTCAATAAGGAAATATGGCCCACGGGGGACACATATTATGGTTTTTCACCAAAGCCTCAAGATAAACCCAACTCAAAAAAATACCTATTCTTCCTTCCAAATTTCCTCTCAGACTCTTGCCCAAAAGCAAGGAGTACCTTTAAAACTGCCCTTTGCTATGATAGAAAAATAACAGGACATGAGGCTGTTGTAGTAACGCAATGTCAAGTTAAAAAAACAACAACTCAGAATCCGGTATGACCACAAGATAATGACGAAAATAGCTGACATCACTGCTCTGTATGTAACCAGAAGCGAAACCAGGAGCGGAAACCTCGAGGACCAATGATGCAAACTGGATGCTGTACTGAGAGCTGATAGGGAAATAACGTGTGTGGGTCTGTGTATGTCTGTCACATCCTAGGTGTGATGTCATACCAGTCAGTGGTGAGTAAAGAGGCTATAATCAATATTCTATAATCAGGTCAGTTGGTCCACACTGAAAGTCATGGTCCCCAATGGACGAAACCGAAAACCGTTGGGTGTTGGGTAAGGACAGACCAGTTGGAAAGACGAAGGCTTACGATTGACGGGTAGGATGTCTAAGTCTAGGGGAAGCCCTTGTCCGGTGAGCTTGAAGACGTAGACGTGACGTTAGCAACCTGTCTGAAAGATGCCCGGTGGTTGCCTCTTCCGGGGTAGCAACGGAGGCTAGGAAGAGCCGGTACAATGGGCCGGTACACGAGCCTGGCTGCGCAGCACTGTATATGTAGGTTAGTCTGGTGATTAGAGGTGGGGTTTATGCGTGGCCCTGCTTCCGAACCTAAAACAAACTTCATTTAGCATCTAAATTGCCATATATTGTCTTTATAGGTTGGTGGAGACCAAATATGGACCTAAAAAGAGAGCGGAATTGAACTCAGGTGGCATCAAACACGTCTATAAATAAATGATAAATGTGCAATGTGCAAATATTTGTAACACGTACAGCACTAAAACATGTTTCAAGTCTTCAATGTTGCGTGAACAGCTTGTTTATGCTATCCACAAGTGGCCAAAAGGGGCAGCTAAATCAGATGTTCCAGGTTTTAAACTACTGTTTGGAGAACAGTTTTATGATACGGCCTACATGACGGTTATGTACAGCACATAAAACTGAAAAAAATGTCCACGTCTCGAAGTCTGTGGGTAGTGATTGCACAGGGAAATGTCAAATTATACATGATATGGAATAACAGGGCTTGTGCAATGATGATATGTTGCTGCACGTCATGGGAGCCTGTATCTGTGTATCTGAGGGTGTTGTGGGTAATGGGTGATGTGTGTGTGTGTGTGTGTGTGTGTGTGTGTGTGTGTGTGTAAGAGGAAAAGCTAGAGGGAGAGACAGAGAAAGAGAAGAGAGAAAAGGAATAGAAACTGCGTGTGTGTGTAAGTGTAATAGAGACTATGTTAGCATGCCAAGTAATACAGCATTCCCCTTAAATACACTTTGAAGAAAGTTTATATTACAAAACTCACGCCTTGGGCAAGGTTCCTTTATATTTCTGTTGAAATGTGGAAATTACATCTAGTTTCTCTTTCACAGTTTACAAAACAAAATCGGCGAGCGCACGCTCATGGAAAGAGACGTCATGCGTCCTCCTCAAGGTTGGTGTCAAGTCAGAGCTTGCCCAGGTGATGGAGGGGGACAGGAAACCTTTGGATGCATGACTTGAAGAGTAACCGCACAGGAAGAGAGCTGCAATGGATCACTGCACCCCCCATCCCGTCCCGCTCCCACATAAAAAAACTCTACCCTGTTTTCACAGGAGCTTTTGGGCTTACAGCTGTCTAAATATGCTACTGTAGTGAGCTCCCTACCAGAGAGGTGTTTGCACCGTTACCATACAGCCGGCTGCTGTGAGACAGTAAAAGTGAACAGCAGGAGAGGAGATGGAGAGGGAAAGAAAACCCCAGCGTTACTTCTTTCTATCTAGATTCGCTTTGTGTAAAGAAAGTGTAAGAAAGAGACAGGAAAAATACTGTAAAATGTGTGTGAATACATGTTGTTATAGACATTAATTATAAGAGAGAGAGAGGAAGAAAGAGCAAGTACAGACTTCTCAAAACCTGAATGCCTTTAAAGCTCAAGAGCAGCATCTTGTGTCAGGGAGACAAAACTACAAGTACTGTACCTTTAACCCTCATGTTGTCCTCGGGTCAAATTGACTCGTTGTCCTATTTCAATGTTCTTTTTAACTACCCAAAATAACATGATTGATTCCACCCAATGCTCTTTGGCAAGTACAAATCTCTACTTTCATTCATTTTGGGGCGTCTTATTCAATTTTATAGAATTTGGGAGGGAAAATGGAAGTGATTTTGAAATAGTATTGAGTAAAAGTTGACATATTCCAGTCTGTGGTTATCATCAACATCCATTCCTTTAATTTTAGTCTCAATAATTCCTAATTTCTGCTTTTCTGACTCGAACATTAGGTATAATTTCCTATAAATGAGGTTCATTGAGCAAACGTTCCCAAAAAAAACTAAAGTTAATAAGTTAATGTTCCCGTAGTGGTGAAAATTCTCGAATAAATGACAAACATTGGGGAAAAAAAGCAAAAAAACGTAAGAAAAAGTTAAAAACATGGATAAAAAGCATCAAAGAAAGTGTTGATTTTCAATTTTGACGGGAAGACAACTCAAGGGTTAAAGGCCAGGACGAAGGAGACCTTTACAGAGAGGTCAGAAATAGGTCTGATCTCCAAATATCTGTTTCAATTTACACACACACACACTCACACACACACACACACACACACACACACACAACGGGAGGAGCAGCAGAATAAAGACGAGACATGTCTGGAGTGTTGGGGGTGGTCCAAGGTTTACATAAACCCATAGCTTCTGGCATCAGACACACAATAAGGAGGGGGTTCAAATAAATCCTTACTCCCCCCCATAGGCCGAGCTGACACATCCAAACATAACACAAAGATGTACACACATTTTAAATCATTAGCTGGTGCTAACACTTCATCATCAAATTCTTCTTGCAAACACAAATGTACTAAGGCTGTGTGTGTGTGTGTGTGTGTGTGTGTGTCAGACAGGAGCCACAGGCTGAGCTCATCTAGAAGAGCTTCACTCTACGCCTCCCTCTAATTGGTGTCTATTGCAGCGTGCCGCCGTGCAATTGAGGGCAAAACAGCGCCAGGCCTTCAAACCTCACCCTCATCACCACCACCACCTCCACCTCCCACCCATCTCTCCATCATCTACAGCGAGCCAGTGAAAGATGGAGTATAAGTGCAGCACCTCACCCCCCCCCCCCCCCC
>NC_048425.1:18000296-18028614 GCF_013103735.1 Etheostoma cragini | reverse complement strand
GGGGGGGGGGGAATCCAGGAAGCTTCCACGCATGTTGTGGGAGGAAGCACATCCTTTAAAGCCCCAGATGATGGTCTATACAGGACTTATAGATATGAGCTTTTGTAAAGATCTGTATCTTTTTCAAATTTAATTTGTTTATGATCCCCAGTGGGGAAATTACAATTTACACAGGCCAGAAATACACACACATGTCAGAGTGGGTGGGCCCAGCGGTTGGGGGGGGGGGGGGATACAGTGCCTTGCTCAAGAGCATTTAGCCCAAGTAGCATCTCTCCAGCTACCAATCCACACTTCATAGCGGGACTTGAACCGGCGACCTTCTGGTTCCCAACCCAATTGTCTACAGACTTAGCTTCTGCAGCCCCGTTCTCACTGCGGTTCTTCCTGTTTAAAGAATATTCAAAAAGAAAAACTCCATGTAAAAGTATAATTCAAATGTATAACAACGGTTAGGAAAAAAACCAACTACACACACACATGCTTAAATCCTGATCCTTTCAAATCGCTTTGACATCACACATGGGTTTCGACCCCTTTTGTTGGGCTTCAAATCTCAGCTTCTCCACAAAAAAAAGCATTGTGTGCATCTGGGAAGCATCTTTGGAATTAATACCACGCTGCCGGATAGATGAGAAAAAGGCCCGAGTTTGTCAAAAGCCTCCGTGGTTTCGACGCTCGTGCTCGAATCGGAGAACGGGCCGTGCTCCCAATCAAGCCGAGAGCACGGGTAAACCTCATGCATCAGCACTCAGAGGCAAGACCAATTAAACCCCGACCACAGGAGATGTTGTACAACGGAGAGGGGAACATGTATCTGTGGAAGACCACAAGGCCATGTCATCTAAAAAACAAGCTTCCTCTGTTTATTGTGGAGGCGTACTGCTGATTACGAGACACTGAATATCCCTTAAACACATCATGTGTGCTACTCATCTGGGGAAAAGTGCCCCGGCAATAACTCCATTTTTCCTTCGGTTGCTTTGACAGTTGCTTGGCAGGGGTCTTTGTGTACTTTGGATTTGTGAGAACAGCTGTAGCTTTGTAATCGGACAACACAAACTCAGCTTCATTAGCAGTAATACTCTCTAGAGCCCGGCCAATACCGATGCAAATATTGGGTTATTTAAAATCGGATACATCCGCCGAAATATATATTTTTTTAAATAGAAGAATCCAGAAACACGTAACCAAATATAAACACATTTCCCTAACATTAGTTAGTTGTAGTTATTTATGAGTCCTCACTAAAATAATATCATAATAATTAGTTTTATTGTCACAGCAGAACATCAAAATATATTAAAGTTCTGATAGAGCGTCCTCTGGTGGACAGACTATGCAACGCAATCACTAACAGGGACGTTGTAGAGCGTCCTCTGGTGGACAGACTATGCAACGCAATCACTAACAGGGATGTTGTAGAGCGTCCTCTGGTGGACAGACTATGTAACGCCATCACTAACAGGGACGTTGTAGAGCGTCCTCTGGTGGACAGACCATGCAACGCCATCACTAACAGGGACGTAGTAGAGCGTCCTCTGGTGGACAGACTATGCAATGCCATCAATCCTTGCATGGTTGACCCATATTCATTTCACAGAATCATTTATTTTTCTTCATTTCTATGTCTTCTTTTTTTTTTTAATCGGGGATTAGAAATGCAGATACCGATAGTACGGAAAATGCCTAATATCGGACGATAATATCGGTATAATATATCAGTCGGGCTCTAATAGTCTCCCTGAAATCGTTTCACTAAGCCTTCAGTCAAACAATCCTAACATAAAGAGGAGTCGACGGAGATATCATTGTCATTAGTTATTTCAACCCATGAATATTGCACTATAGCTATAGGGAATTTTGGACATTTTTTGACATCCATCTTCTGTCTTCTCCCCTAAGAAAAGTCCAAAAAAAGTCCCATGTTTGTGTCCTTTCAATCTTTCAATAAGCTACCAGAGATGCTGAGTTGAACACAAGCCAAGGCCCATAAAACCCTTAAAGATTACAGTTTACAGACTGGCAAGCTCCACTGGTTCATGCCCTGCAGAAGATTAGAGTGAGTGTGTGTGTGTGTGTGTGTGTGTGTGTGTGTGTACTAGAGACTATGTGAGAGTGCATGAGCGACTCACATGAATCCCAACCTGCAACCTACAGAGATCCTTAAATTACTGGGAGAGTTACTTGAAATCAAAGGCTTGGGTCCGTGTTGTAGAACCATTCAGTGTGAGTTTGCCGTCTTGTGTTGCAAGCGCTGTTCACTTTTCAGCTCGGAAGGGTGTCAGGGTCGTTTTTCAATTTTGCGGTTTGTGAACAGATTACATTCCCTCCCAGGGCTCCCTGAGAGCGCAAACTGTCAGTGAGTGTGTGCAGCAGGGTGTGAGTTTGCATGTGTGTGTGTGTGTGGGGGACCACGTTTCATGGTCTTGATTTTCTCATGTTTACGCTAAGAGGACCAGTTTGCAGTGATGGGTTCTCAGCATGAAACCAGAGTGAGACCCCCACTTTGCACTGTGTACATCAAACCCTTCTTTCAATATGCTGTAAGCGCCCAGAGATGTCGAGTTAAGCCCCGGTCTATAAAGGTCTTAAAATCCTTCAAGAATACACAACAGACAAGCTCCACTCTTATACGTTCTGCAGGTTCAAATTACATTTTGGAAAAACTTTTGCTGTCGTCCAAAACGACGTCTACCGACACCGTTGATGATTATAATGCTGCAAAAGCTGAAGAAACGCCATGTTGGACAAATGTTAAAAATGTAGACAATTTCTAAGAATCGGTTGCTTGACTGTTCCTACCTCACTCAGACCCAAAGTGCATTATGTCGTAATAATGTTCCCCCCATAGGCGCTACAACAACATCAAAACCTAGGAACAGAAAATGCTTATTTTCACATTTGAATCATTTGATGTCATCCAAATTCTTGCATCATTGCTGCAATATTTTTAACAATTTTTACTGGGCTGATTTTTCTGAAGGACTCTTTTGGTCTATAAAATGCCTAAACAAATAAATTAAAGTTCACAAAGCCCAAAGAGATACCTTTAAATTACTCTTTTTTTTTTTTTTTTTTTTGACCAACAGTTCAAAACCTAAATCCATCTATAAATTACAGGAAGGCTGAACCGTTAGGGTTAGGTTAAAGGCGCTGCGAGGGGCACGGGCACAAGGGGACCACCGGTGTGAATAATACACTTAAAACCTCCTTAAAAAAACCTGGTTCGGGTCTAAAAAGCTGTTTAAAAGAAGTCCAAATGCTCAGAGCAGGGCCAAAGGACCACAGGACAGGAAGGGGTTAGGGTTAGGGTATAAGCGTAGCGCCCTGGATAGGGTTAGGGTCCAATGGCTTACAAACTTGACAGGGGTCTTGCTACGGGCACGAGTAAGTGCAGTGCCACGTTTGACGTTGTTTGGATTGGAAATGCAAAAGATATCATTCAATATTGGCATAATATATTTATATCTCACCATGAGGACCAGCAGCAGAGCTTTGGCAGCTAAAACGTGACAAACACCCCAGACCCACAAAAATGTGTAAAGCAGCACTCCTTTGGACTACAAGGTCTTTGACTCGAATAAACAAAGGACAATTCCTAAAATTTCCGGTAGGGCTACATGATATGAGGAAAATATCGAAATTGTGATTATTTTGACTGATATTGTGATATGATTCACGATATTGGAGGGACTGATTGTTTTGGTATCATTACTACATTGAAAGAAATGAAAATGATTTTTGCGAGGATCAGCCCCCCCCCTCCTCCTGCGATTTGGATATATTACTAGTCCATATTGCGATTTTGATACAATAAATTGTGAAACTCTAATTTCAGGAGGTTTCAGAATCCCAAATCTTACTCTCTCTGCACACACACATGTATATGAAGTGGTTCCGGGTCCTTCTGTAAGTCATTTTGGGGTACAATTTGGTTTTGATGAAATCTACAAGCAGGCCAAGGAGGAGCTCTTTCCAAACAAGCTCATTTATTATATTTAATTTCACTACCATATATGACAAAGAAAAGCAGCAAATACACACATGGGAGTATTTGGAAGCTGCGTTTTTGTTTAAAAATGGGTCAAACTAGAGCTGAGCAATATATCGATTTATCGATATCGTGAAATGAGACTAGATATCGTGTAAGATTATGGATATTGTAATATCCTAATATGTCTCAAGTGTTTTCTTTTCCTGGTTTTAAAAGCAGCGTTACAATAAAGGTATGTCCTATTGTGATCTGTTACCCGCTTAGTCGTTATAGCCACATCCCTGATGATTATTCATCAAAAATCTCATTGTGTAAATATGTTGTGAAAGCACCAACAGTCAACATTACAATATTGTTGTGGTATCGAGGTATTTGGTCAAATATATCCTGATATTTGATTTTCTCCATATCGCCCAGCCCTAGTTCAAACTATCAATCATTTCGAAAAATAGTTGCAGGTTAACTTTTTTTTAATTAATGTCCTTCACAAAAGGACCGGCACAGACCACCACTACAGTTGAACAGGATCCTGAAACAGGACTTTGATGGTTGACTGACACAGACTCTTTCAGGGATCTAATCTGTAACTCCGCGTCCCTGTAAACCACCCAGCTGTATTGGATGGACCGTATTAGTGAAATCCGGAACTACAGACAGCAACCCAGCACATGGCTTCATGGGTAGGAAAACTTGGAGATGTGTATGTTTGTTCTGCTACTGTAGTGTATGCCCAACCAAGACCAAGCAGAGCCATTAGAGCCCACATCAAAGACAGGGATCCGTTTTGGGTTGCCCCTTGCCCACTGCTTAACCTAAACTCTGCTCCGCATGGGTGGCAGGGATCCTTCAGCAGAAGCTTATTAGCGCGGTAACGCAGGATAACACTGTTGCTTACACTGGATATTGGCTACATAGTGCCGGCTGTGCGAGCCCACTATGAACACCCCCCTACAGAACACTGGAGAGCCACAAAAGTTAGTAACTGCCACCATGGAGTGAGTCAGTTTATTTTAAGTCCAGAACCACAAAAACAACTGGTCCTAGAATGTTGACAGCTCTACTCCCACCTAGAAAAAGAACTCATTAGATTTAGATGTTATTGCTTGACAAAATGTAATTTCTCTTATGAACCTCTGACTGAACCAGAATGAAACCAAAGGCCTAGGCTGATCTTACCCACATGCCCAAGAACCCCAAAAATAAGAGGCTTAACAGGAAGAATTGCCACTTGGAGGCAATTACTGTAGCACATGCAGAGCCAAAGCCCAGAGCTAAGACAGAAATTCCTGGATGAACCCTTTTTGGCGTCAACACGTCTCCATTGTACAAGTGTGTCTCTGTTTGTGTCTGTGCATGCCGAACGTGGCGTCGAATACACACATCTGCGACAGGGAGTGAAATGTAAACAATTAGAAATCAATGACTCGCCCAGAAAATGTGTGCGTGCCTTCACATGCAGAGGAGGAGCAGATACTCCAGGAGGTGAGGAGAGAAGAGTGTGAGGATGATGATGATGTGGGAGGGGTGTTTAACTATTAATCAAAGACATAGTGTTGGATGCTGTGCACATGCGAGGCGACACGCGATAGTGTTGAAATCTAAAAAGGCCCAGGGATCACATGTGGATTCCCGTATTGCACAGCACATGTCGGCATGCAAATACAAACAACGATGGGATTACATGAGGGTACACTGTGCAAGACTCTCTGCAGATGGGAGTGTGCGTGCAACGGTAGCCAGCAACAGAATCCCTACTGGCTCCATGCATTTACACACACCCCACATTTGTTATGTGGGTATTGTGGTGAGGTCTTGTTACTGGTGGTATTACCTCAGCGGCACCCCTCCAGTACCCACAGTGCGCTGGTGTGACAATACATCAAGCGTGGGGAGATATTCAATGTGGCACGGTTGGGGCCAAGGCTTTATTGAACACATATGTTGATGGAACAAACACAGGGGTGAGAGTGAGATCTCCGGTCCAGAAGCCACGTGGCTTTACACCACATTCACCAGCACTCAGCACTTTCTTCAAGAGCGCTGGGACGGAGCCTCCGAACAGCACTCGCCTGTGCCAGACACCAATGAGACAGCCAAAGCGCACAAGTCAGGAAGGCAAATGGCTTCTGTTTCGTCCTTTAAACGCACAATGGACATTTTCTAACGCAAAAAAAGTGTTGTCCGGGCCTGTCTCGCAAGCAGATTTCACCAGGGTCAGGGTATCTTTCAGATAGCCGGCTACACCGGCTATCACTGGCATCACATACGCCGTTATTAACTCGCTGTTTGGAGGTAAGGGTTTCCAATCCAACTGCAGTGTTTCTAGTAAACAAACGAGTCAATCGCATGCAATGAGGACAGATCCAAAGAATTTGATTTCTCTAAAGACAACAACTCTGAAAAATGAATAATGATGAGTACAAACTATGATTTCATAACATGGGACATACTGTACATTTTATTAACAGTGGGTAGAGATGTGGGAGCTGCATTAAAATTAGTTTTTAGAGTTCCTG
Source organism: Etheostoma cragini (assembly GCF_013103735.1). NCBI lineage: Eukaryota > Metazoa > Chordata > Actinopteri > Perciformes > Percidae > Etheostoma > Etheostoma cragini. Next base: position 18,022,101 of record NC_048425.1, on the reverse strand, counting down.
GATATAATGTATTGGTGAGATATGTAAGTTTTAATGCTCAACAAGGTGTCCGTTATCAGGAATTAATGGGAAGGCCAGAACGGTTTTCCAATAATTAATATAGCTAAAGTCTTTACTATATGTTTTTTACAGTGTGGTCTGGGGATAGGCAGCTAGCAGATAGTGAGGAGATGATTTTACAGTGTGTTCTGGGGACAGGCAGCTAGCAGATAGGAGGATGTTTTTTACAGTGTGTTCTGGGGCACCTTTAATATTATTATTGGCGAAGGTCTGCAGTTTTAGAGTGCCCTTCTAGTTCTAAGCATGTTAAAGCCGCAAACTGTCACCTGTGGAATAATGTGCACTCAGTAAGTGTGTATGTGTATGTTCGTGCATGCGCGTCCATGTGCATGTGCAGAACTGTGACCCACTCTTTTAAACTTTACTTAATAGCACTACTAGTGGAAAAAAACTCCACAGGGTACCTGTAAGGCTATAAAGGTTACATACACTGGCTAAAAGTAAGCCTTATACAACATTAACAACTCAGAAATGCCCTAAAGCTTTAACTTGAAGTTGTGTAAACCTGGGGGGGCACAGCATGTAGTGGGGAAAAAAATGAAACCCAAACATCCTCTCAGCCTGACAAAACTAACATGCCCCGGCGCCCAGATAGCTCATTTGGTAGAGCGGGCGCCCATAAATAGAGGTTTAGTTTAGGGCGCGGGTTTGACTCCGACCTGCGGCCCTTTGCTGCATGTCATCCCCCCTTTCATGTCTTCATCTGTCCTGTCAAAATAAAGGCTGAAAATCTTTTAAAAGAAACATAAACTCACATGCCCGTCCTTCTAATGAAGACAAATTAAGTGTTTAATTGTGCAAGACCGTTGCCCTTTCCACCTGGCGCTACATGCGCCAGGTGGACATGCGCCCCCCCCCCCCCCCCCCCCCCCCCCCCCCCCCCCCCCCCCCCCCCCCTTGCCATCCCAACTTTGGCCCGGCTCGCCCAACCTTAACTACCCCAAACCCTGACACCCTGCCAAAAGGCGGAACCGTCTCGGCCGTCACAATGACCGTCATTACCAGACACTTAAAGCCCCCCCACCCATAATATCTTGGCCTTTATTGGTGTGGATAACAAAATGTAGGCTGGTTTACAGAATTAACTAATAGAAGTACTCTGGGTACTTCTGGAAGTCTCTACTGTTTTAAGTTTGTATGTCCACCTCCTTTACTTTAATTACTCAGATTTTCAGAAAATACAAGAATGACACTCTGAGAGTGCAGACCTACGCCAGGGCCAATGGTGCATTCAGTGGTCCTCGGACGGTCCCGTTTCCCAAGTATGGAAGTCTTCCGACTTCGGTGCGTTCATGAGCTTTAAGTCTTAATGTAGAAACAACATGGACGCTACAAAGACGATGGATTTCATGTATTTGCGAGACAACATAGAGCAAAGGAAACAGATCAGGTGAGCCGAGATTGCCTGGATTTCCCTCAAGTACATGAACAAATCTTTCTTCTTTTTTACATTAAAGCTAAATTTCGACAACTGATCATGGTAAAAAGCACAAATACAACTAGAAACTGACGCTTCTTTTTCTTCTATCCCAACTCTTAATTTCACATTCTGACAAAGATATTTTTTTACATATTTTGAAGGTTTTGAGTTAGTTGCTGTTCTCAAAGCTTCTGGAAAAATTCATTCATGGCCAAACGACGAGTGGGAATAGTCAGAGAGAGAGATTTAAGACCAGCATCTCTGTTAATCTTCACAGTCCTACTCATTCAGTCACGTTACAGAAGAAAAAAAAAAGAAGACTTTCTCAGACTCGGCAGCCAAGATTTTAGCCATCAGACCCCCCACACACTTTGACTCAGGAACCTCTCAACCTAATAAAGGTACTTGATATCTGTTTATGAATGCTGACATTGGTGAAGCTCTACAGCACATGCTTGACATCACGTAATAAATACTGGTTAATTTACAAAGGTATGTTAGGCCTAAGCTGTTAAGCTTTGCTAAGCTGGCCTAAGACAGCTCCGTTCCATCGAAGTAGCTCGTGCTGAGGCTGCCAGAAAAAACACGTTCCTTTTGAGAGAACAATACATGTGTGGCCCTCTTGAGGGATGGGGTAAAGGGTCCTGGGGAGGTCAGTCCTATTGCCCACCACCCGACCCTGGCACATTCTCATGAACTAGAGAAAGCGAATCCACTTTGGAGTCCGCCTCCCGGGTTGCTTGCTAATTAAGCCGCGTGGCTTGGAATCAAGCTTAATATAGAACCAAGATCCAACACATCCAGACCCGAATCGACTGAGTGCTGAAAGGGATCACAAATGTGCGGCTCCTGGGAGTCTGTGGACTCCCCATCTGAAGACAGGTTAGCATCTTGCATGTAGCACAGAACCGCAATTCCATTCAAGAAACCACTTTTTAACCTGTCCTGGCCCTTAATATTGGGTAAGAGTCAGTATCCTTCATTTGTTCTGTATTATCATGGCATCATATTTAAAGGTCAAAGGGCAGCATGCTGTCATGCCTCTGTCCAACAGAGACAAATGTGAATCTGACAGGCCACAGTGATCAAGGGACAACTATGTTAAGGTTGAACTAAAGTGCATAAGTTCTTCCTTAAAGCCAACAGTGGTTTAAATGAAGGGTTCTACATTTTGAGAAACATGCTTATTACTTTTCGTGCTGAGAGTAAGATGACATGATTGATACCATATTCATGCCTGGGAATTAAGTGTGGAGCAAGAGCCAAGAGGCAATTAGCTTAGCTTAGCATAAAGATTGGACGTAGGGGCGAATCGCCAGTCTGGCTTGCTCCAAAGTTCCAACACCTCTAAAGCTCATTAATTAAATAATGTGGCTTTTCTTTGGGGAAATTCACTTATTCCATTTTTGGCAGAGAGTTCCTGTAGATGAAAGAATGATATCAATCTCATATGTATGTTTTGTTTTAAATAGAAGGCTACAACCAGCAGCTGGTTATTTGAACAAATTGTTATGCTAAGCTAAGCTAACTGTCTTCTCTTCTAGCTCCAGTTTGGACAAAATCAAGTAAGTGAATCTCCCAAAATGTTGAAATCTTCCTTTAATTTGACAATAAAAGGTGAATGAGAGGCACCTTAGTTGTTCCTGTATGTTGATAGAAATACAGATTAACTGAGTATACTATTATGAAACCCATAAAGAACAACTGAGGCCACATCATGTGGGAGTAGACGTTTGAAAACCACTCTGATGCACATTCATAAATCTGCTTGAGGTCAGTGCATCATAAATCCCACTGCTGCTCGGTTACAGTGTGACATCCAAATGCTTTAAAGATAGCCGTTTGTGGTTTCTAACTCCAGTCCTAGAAGCATGTACCACGCCATTTACATTCTTGACTTCTGATCGTTTTTAAATGGTTTTTCCACTTCGTCTGCATGTAAAAAGCAAAGATGGAACGAAGCAGTGTCAAATATATGTCACTTTAAAATACTAGGTAGGGCAAAGTCATCATGAATATTACACTTAATAAATAAATAAAAGGTTTCCCCTCCAGAGTGATCTTTAATCCCTTATAAAACTTAAAATGAGGCTTGTGAAAGGTGTGAACGAAGGACTTTTCACCTTTCACCTGAAAGAGGAGGTCTTACTGTATATGTTGGAAATATAGTGCAAGTAAACCAGAAAATCTGAGTCATGTCCTCGCAGTAAATCGGGGGAAAAAATCCCCTCACGACAACAGTAGTGATCATCATAAGTACTCATTTCCCATACTGAAGTAGAAGTGCAGAGACTTAAAAGTAGAAGTACTGATTTAACTTCTTTACTCAAGTAAAAGTAACAAAGTACAGGCTTGGAAACTTACTTAAAGTATCAAAGTAAAAGTAGCCTAAACACATGCTACTAAGGAGCACCCTGAGGAACTTTAGTGGAGAACCCGCTCTTAGTTCTTCATATTCCATTTGCTATATTTGAAATAGATGTTTGCCGATAGGCCTAAAACTTCCCATTTATGATTATTGAGAAAGAAACTGGGACTCCAGGTTAATAAGATTCTGACTGAGCAGCAAGATATGAATTTAGCTGGGATTCTGGGAGAATTCCCACATCCAGTTTCTCTTTTTTAACCCTCCTGTTGTCCTCGGGTCAATTTGACCCATTTTCAAAAAGTTCCTATATATCAGAAATTTGTGATATTTCCCCCCCCCTTAAAGTGTTAAGTCCGCCCCTGTGTGAGTGTTTGCATGGGTTGCCCTGTTTCCCATCAAGCCAGGTCAGCCCGCCCTTCACTCCCAATATCCCACGGTCATCATTCACTTATATTCATTACTGAGGTGTGATACTGCGGGGTTTTCCCCCCCTCTTGTACAGAGCGTTACATAAACACACTGCGATAGACTTATTGGCTGATTTAGTTTTATCTGACACCTCGATTTATTTCTTCAGTTCAACAATGAGTGCAGTGTTTTTCTGATCGGGCACTTACGGGGTCCTCCGGTTTTTGGCTGCTGACGTGGAGCGGCTCTTCCGCGAGATGGTCTCGTCGGATCAGGGTGAATTCCCTGATGAACACCGCGTCCCCATCGTTGGCCCCGGCAGCAACCTGAAAAACGAATCAGAAGGGGTCATGTAGGCCACTTAATATTAAAGTATGGATTCTTCTTTATGGGGCAAAAGAAGAAAAATCAAGCAGATACACCAGTCCAGTATGGCAACAAGCTCTCTGTGTGTGTCTCCACCGGATCATGCTATTTCACCTCTGTGGAGCAATGGGGGGATGATGGGAAATGTAGGTCAATTGCAGTAAAACTTATTTTTCTGTTTGCAGAAGCGTTTTTTCTTTTGCCCCCTCTGGATGAGGAGAATCGTCATGTGCTCTGCGAGGAATTCCCAGCAGAAGACATCTGATGCCAGAAGCTGTGGTGACCCACCTCTTCTGGGAGACGGGGCATCTTGGATAAGGTCCATTAGCAGCACAGCAGGGCCGGCATTCTCGAGGATGCACACATTCGCAGAACAGGGGCCTCTCAGCTGCTCGGCTCCGCTATGCGTGGGTCATAAACACCCCGTAATGACCCGGGTCGACTGCCTGCCTCCCCGGGTTTGTGCCAAGGCAGAGCGAAGCCGAGCAGAGGGGGATGTGGATTTGGGGTATTTGAGGTACTTTGAGTTGTGTGTGCTGCTAAGTAACTGCAGGGAAACGTGCACCAGCTTTGTGTGGGAAAGAACCGCGTAGTGGACTCTTGAAATCCAATGTGGTTTAAAGCCCTACGCCCAGTAAAATGTGGGCATGACCCCCCTTGGATGACCAGCATCCCCATGTCCACATACTTTTGGTTGGGTATGGATCTGCACATGTAGCAGCTGTTGGGCTGTTTTTCATAAAAATGAGCAAAAGATCAAATTTAACGTTGGACTATAGTATATAATTAGTCACCTGCAAAGTTTCTGGTGTGGGGATCTGCAAATGAGGAATACATGATGATGAATAAATGTGAAAATTCATCTTATACCTGTGGGAGACTGGTCTAAGTAATACATGGCTGGAAATGTAATACAGCACGTGGTCCTCCAACAGTTTACAGACTTCTAAACTATAAACCCCAGAGACTTTACTGCATTGTGGGAAACCAAATAACGCATATTAAAAAAAACAAAAACTTTATAAAAATACAGCCTACTGTTCGGTGTGTACATTTAACATGAGATCTCCGACGTTGCACTGAAGCGTGTCCTCTCTGCCGGCGATGCTGAAAATGTCAATGTTGCAAAACTACAAGCCAGGGGTAAAGCAAACAGCGTTGCTGGTGTGTGTGTGTGTGTGTGTGTGTGTGTGTGTGTGTGTGTGTGTGTAGGCTAAGATGAACTGAAAACCACCTAAGAGACCAGATGGCCTTGATCAAGGCTAAATGGAGGCCCGGTTGAGATGAACATGCCGATTGCTTCCTTCTCTGGGGTGGAGAGATTCCCCCCCCCCCCCCCCGGTCTATAGAAATGATTTTCTCACCCTTTTAGTGTCTTAACACCAGACAAATCTGACAACCGTTTCCGTGTCATTTTGGATTTTGCAGCCATCTTCCTTAAAAGTCGGGCTTTCCAAATTTTCAAAAATGACACACGCGAGGCTCAAACCCAACGAGTGTGTACGTGTGCATCAATGCGACAAGGGGCAAAGGTCAAAGTAAAACAGGGAACCAGGCCGGTGGTTCGTTAACCTCCGAGGCGGGTTGGATTTCAAAGAGCCAGGGATGAGGAGAGGAAGTGAACTCAGGGGCAAGTCGGGTCTTCAAAAGCACATAATCAACAGTAATAACACCAACCTGATATCATAATTGAGCTTTACTATAGCGTGGTGCCAGCTTCTACTGTTTGGGTGGAAACTGTGACTTTAACCATAGGCCAAGACCTAGACTTAGGTTTTGCGCACTGCTGCCTTTGATTAGTAAGATTCCGTCCACTGTTTAGATAAGGACACCCCTTCTCCAAGACCGGCTCCTGTCTGGACGAAACCTAAGAGGAGAAGATATTTTTGCTAATCCACTTTCAAGGGGATTTATGTGAGTTTTCACTTAACACATTTTGGGAGAGGAAACATTGTGGCCTTCCTTTCCTCTCCTTCTCACCACCATCTTACATAAGCTCAACAAAAAAAAAGGGTGCCCTTTTTCTCATCCGGGGACACTATGCCATGTCTTTCCCTGGCCCCCACACATCGATCAGTGAGAGGAACCATGGGATTATGGGGCACTTGGTTTAATATTTGCTCATTACAGATGAAAGCCCAAGGCCACGTCAGGATTTCGGGGCTGATAAAAGGTAAGGGTCACAAAGGCCGCGACAGAGTCTTGGCTCGTCCCAGGCAACGAGAAACCCTTCGGCGCTAAAGAGGAAGAAATCGCGGATGGTTACAATTTTCCCTTAAGGAGTTCACACAGGATACCTGCAAATGCAACAGCTCATGACTAAGCTCTCTGGGAAACACCACTTTCATCACATTCTCTAAATCCTGATGGATTATTTCGTTTTCTTAATGTTCTTCCTCAGAATGCCTTTGAAGATGTAACTTCTCCCCGGTTTCTCTGCCAGATTTCTCTCAACTTGATTTACTATTATCCGTTTTCCCGAGTGCAGGCTGTCCCGCACACACAAGAAGACGAGTGGCGAGGAGCTCAACTTATCTTATTTCTCCCCTCTTTAACTCAAACCACTTCCCATGTTGAACAGCACGGGGAATGAAGCCTTTAGGGGTGAAGGAGGGGGGCAGGATTTACCTTTAGATAGATGGATAAGAAATTCCCCGGCACCGTCATCGCATTGCTTGGTTACCCCCGTGTTTTAACGTCTCATAATGATGCGTGGCATCTTCCTAATGATGCATGGGCGATTCTTTGACAGTCCTTATTAACAGTACGTTACTTATTTCATGTGAGGCTGTTGAAGTAGGATACCAATGCAGAACATGAGGCAGGAACAGATGGACCAAATGGAAGAGAAAGGCAAGTTCATTTGAGGGGGGGGGGGGGGGGGGGGGGGGGGGGGGGGGGGGGGGGGGGGGGGGTAGGAGAGCCCTATCAAAAAAGAATTATGGACTTATTGACTGATCATAAAGTGGAGCACACTAAAATGAGCAAATATTTTTGAGTCAAATATTCACCTCAGGAGTTGGTGGAGACCCAAACAGAGCTAAAAGGAGAGCGAATATCGAACTAACAATAACACAATGACACTTCCTGGCAAAGAGTTGGAAGAGAAGATGCCACTCTCATGTCTGTGCCATAATATATGTCTTCAGTTGATAAGAAGGAACAAAATCTATGGTTACAGAAACAACGCGCGTTATAATGTGAGTGATTCCGGGGGGTTTCTGTACATGAAACGGCATCGGGATAACTCATCATTGATCATTTAATACCTTAGTTGTCACCAGCCATTTGGCTTTGGCTTTGGTGAGAATCCCTCTCCGACCGCAGACTATCAGCCTGCAGTCCAAACAGAGACCAGATCCTGTAATGCTTGCAGCGGCTGTGCCCTTCCAATGAATCCCGAGCTGACCACAAGCTGACTGCAACGTGATCGCTTGACCTGTCCAAATGTGCAACATTAGCAAGTAGCATATTTCTAGACAGGTAAGTCCACCTGCTGACCATGTGTGGGGTTAGGGTTAGGGCCAATTGTGTGGTGGGACACCCCAGTACTGACTTCTCTTGGCTTCCAATCAAACAGGTTGAGCTTTGAAACACAGTGCTGAAGCCTTTTGTACCCCATTAGACGGCAGGGAGACGTCTCAATGCACCAATAGCTCCAGCACTAGCGTTAATCTCTGCACCAGACACCTTGTGGTTTCCGTTCTCAGGTAACGACCTCTATTACACTTTAATGAGGCCCTCAAAAGAGTTTTGACAGCTTGAAGAACAGCATGGCTCACCATGGTAAAGCAAGTACCAGAAAACACCGTAAGATTGCAAAATCAAGGGTAGATTAGGAGCACCACAGGGAATGTGTTGATGTGATACAGAAAATAAGAAACAAAATACAAAGAAAATGACACAAGCAAAGCAGCTGTGCAGAAAATATTCGGATGTAGTGATTAAGCCTCCTTAGGATGCTGGATAGCAATATATTGAGCAATTTCATGATGTAAAATAACAATTAAAGAAGCTAAATTGTACTATTTTTTATTTTTCCACCAAGAGTTTAGAGAGTTTTTGTTCTGTTCTGATGATTTTTTTAAAACGCAGATACAGGAGCTGAAATCTTGTAATTTCGGAGCCAGATTGAAAGTCCCGCCCACACACCCACTCGACCAATCACAAGCCAATCACAGCTGTTAATCGTGATGTATCACCCCGTTTTCGTAGCATCAAAAAAACTAACTTATCAGAAAAATGACATGGCGACGTGATTAAGGGAAGAGTGTCGGACACATGTCATTTCCTGAAACATGCCAGTTCTTCCTGCAGCTAATTTCTTCACCAGGAACGTCATTTTTTATATTTGAATGTTGAATTAAAAGCTGTTAAGTCAAGTGCTAAGGCTGCTTCAATGTAGAGTGGAAAAAACAAAAGCGTATTTTATGGAAACACAATGATGTGGATGGAGAACATACAGTAGCTGGTTGAGATTCCATAAAAGAACTGAAAAGCATCGACATGGATTTGGGTTTTTCATCATTTCTATGTGGTCCAGCATCATTGGGCCGAGCTCAGCGTCCAATGAGAGAGCTCAGCTGGACTCTGTGTTAATATATTAAATAATAGGTCTGCTTTAAAACATCTTCTATCAGACCCACGGTGTTGCCCGTTCACAAACTTATCCGTTTTTATGAATATTTACCACCATCATCAATTCCAAGTATTCCTTTCTTCCGTTTTTATGAATTTGAATCATTAGGGCCTGAGCACTGAAGTGCCAGGAACCTGTTGTTTTTGTAGGAATTATTATTATTCACACAAAAAAAATCACAAAGTTCTGTAGTGATTGGTTTCAGACGTTGTCAGGGGGCTCCGTAGCGTCCCCTAACGTGCTCCCTGAATTAAAACAAAAGTCATAATTTATCATACTGACTTTTGAGGGAACATGTGTATCATCTGGAACTCTATCAAGCTATTTTTAAAAGAAAATCGCAAAATTGAAAAATTTTAAATATGGCAATTTTCAGGCGGAATTTCTCATTTACGAAGACTTGTTGGAGGACTTTAGGATCCACAAAAACTCTCGAAATCTTGCAGCCATGTGCAGAATATGAAACCCGTTCATCTGAATTCATATAGAGGCTTGGTGAGTGGTATGGTTGCTCTATAGCGCCCTCTAAATGATTTTAGCATATTATTTTGCCCTATAATTAAATAAATAACTAAAAAGGACATTGAAAAGAGCAAAAGACCGTCTTTTTGGAGCATGAAGGCTGCCGTAGCTGTCCTTTGAACTGTGTGGGGCGAGAGAACTGATGGTGATATGTGATCTCAACGCTAGATGGGAGAAATTCCTCCACATTGGACCTTTGAAAGACAATAGCCACTTTATTCTGTAACTACCACGTCTGCTCATGATGGATGGCCTCGGCCCTGTTGTTAGATCTGATTCCAGCTCGTAACGCAGGTGGGGAGGTTATGTCAAAGTGTGAAACTGAAGCAAGCGAGGGTATTTTCGAAGAGTCGCTTTCCCCAAATCATCCATCTTCCCCTCCTCAGTCTTTACCGACCTTATGCTTAAAAGCAGATTGGCTAAATCCATCATTTAGTTTCCCACCAAGAGGAGCTTCCAAATGTAATCAATTACAACGAGGGGACAGGGATAGGTGGTCTCCAGAAACCACCTGGGCAGGTGTTAAAAACCCATCTTGTGTGATAAATTATATTTATAGAAATAGATTTAGATTTAGGGTTGTGTGTGTTTATTCAGAGAAAGGCCTTGTGCACATGCATGAAATATAACCAATGCATGAAATATAACCAATGAGAGTTAAATTGGTCCTTAAAAATCCCATTTGGGTTAGCCACGCTAGCGGTGTGGCTCCAGGGTGAAACATCTAAAAAACAATCACATGGATTGTCATGAAATTATAGATAAATGATAAAAGGTCCCTAAAGGATGAATCTTAATGAATTTGGTAATATGACTTGTGGTATCGCTTATCCAGGGAAATAGCTCAGCATCTTAGATGAATTGGACATTTTGTGCAGCCATTCGTGACTGAAATGTAAACAAATAAATTAAGTACGTGTTTAATGCTAATAGTCAAGGATACTGAGATAATACAGTATCTGGCGAACGTGGGGAACATTACACATCTGTGTTGATGTCTATTACTCTAACATACTGCATGTTTGGTGTGAATAAGTGTATGTATTCCTGTATTCAGTCCAATATCCAGCAAATACACACAGTGGAGCACACTGAAAGCATCACTGAGAACCATCCCTGCTGCATAGTGAGACAGTGAACGCCTCATACGATCACATTAACGCCACGCTGGCAGCAGTCCCATCACCAGACATGGTAGCTGGGTGACAGCTCTCCATCACAGCTTTTCATTAGTCTGACTGATCCACTTAACGCCACTCTCTCAGAAAACGCCACTCTCTCTGTATAATAACTTGTAAAACATGCACAACACAACGCTGTTGTCTACAGTCAAGAAATGAACATCATTTTTCAGGACAAACTGGGTTATTAGAATATTTGGGTTGCAGTGAGGTCACTTGAATGTTAAAAATGGTCCTTAAAGACAAATAAATAAATAAAACGGAACATGAATCTTCCAGATATGTATTGATATCACAGACAGATAAGTAATGCATAAGCCATTTTCCTCTCTAAAACATTTCTCATATGTCTTGGGAGTCACACTGTGAGAAATAATCATCATAACTCATACAGATGACAAAATACATGCATTTTGTCAAAGAAAGTCCAGGCGCTTTTGCCCTCATCGCATTTACTTCTGCCAATAATTAACATAATAATGTCATATTTATTGATAGTACACCCACAGCAATGCTACACAAGCATTTGTGTGTCTAAAACAGTTCTCCTATATGCAAAAATAAACATAACTCATATAAAGGCCAAATATCAGAGGGTTAAAGTAAAAAAAGATTTTGTTACGGCCCATTTTTGTTGTACTTTTACTGCAGTTATGTTGTACTTTATGACATTCAACATCCTGTTCTAGTTCACAAGCATCAGTATAATTTTTGTGAACCAAACTGCTCTTTTTAGTGTTGGAAACCACATCTTATAATGAATAAGTAAGAGAATAAGTTTGAGATCATTCGACTAGCCAATTAGAAGTTCATACCGACTTCCATTTTTACTAAGAAATATAATATCTTAAATAAAAAGTGCACCGTTCATTTTTTTGTGTCTTTGTATGTATTTATAGTGTTTTTAATACCAAACAACCCTACAATAAAAAGTCATTCAGAAATGGAGAGTCCATTGCCAGGATGTTAGAAAAATGTCATCAATATTCCTTGTGAATATTGACATGTGATGGAGCCAATTCCAGTTTTTGGTAGATTTTTTTTCAGGGGCCAGAAATCCAGTAGCACTCTCAGATCTGTTCAATTCTCCAATTTGACCCATTTACTCAACATAACTTCCCATTGTAAGTATGTGCAGAATTGACAATGGCAATGACCCAAACATGGATACCACCATGAAATTCATGCAAAGCCAGACCTCCCAGAAGACCAATCCAGTAATCACTGTTTTCTTTGAAATAGACAAGGAACCAACCTGGCAAGATGTTGGCCTGCATCCTGACCACACATCACATGAGGGGCCAAACAGAGTCAACCATGGTGGTGTTCAACAAGGCCCCACAAAGTAAGGACTCTTTACTAGTACATGAGAGGAAAATTGCAATCTGTGAAGACCCATTCTTAGACCACAGCGAGGGCCAACATGTACCATGTGAGCCATGGCCTTCTCCGGCGCGCCGCCTGTGGTTACCGCTGAATCGCTGATGCATGACTGCTCCCCAAATTACGGCCCTCATTTGTGGAGTCGCCCGACCAACGAACAATGTTAATTTCCATATTCTCGAGCCCTGATCTTATCTGGCTGGCAGCGAGGCAAGTAATGAAATGCTGCCCTGCCTGTGGCGTGGCACCTTTAACGCTCCGGCCCCCCACTCCAGAATCCACACTCCATTCTACAAACTGGGCTTTGCATTACTAGAAGCCAGCTGCACACTGGGCACACACGTTGGTACACATCCAAAATACTTTCCACTGAGTTTTCTGCCGGTTACTTACACCTAAACGTCCTTTCAATTGCTTTCTCTTCAGTGTGTGCTTAATAGTGACCACATCCTTCAACACTCATGAGCTGGACCCATCATTTTTATAAATTATAGAACCCAAACCATCACATTTTGGCCCTTAGTGATTTTCTCAAGAATTTGTATGATGATCAAGTTTTTTTAAGCCAGAATACGCTACATGATGACTGCATTTAGGCTGGTAAACCTACATTTAAGATTATTACATGAAGTAGTTGCTTCTCTTATATTTTAATAATCTTAGATATGGATCTGCCTGATGATGACATGCTAGTTGGTTGTTAACTTCCAATATAAGAGCCTCTGCACTTACAAGTGTCTGGTATGTATGCTAAGAGAATACAAAAAAATAAAATTCCTCATTGTTAAAATTGATTATCAATCTGCATATTCTTAACTTGGAGAGACATGACATTTTTTCAAGGAGCAATTTAATAGAGTTTCATAACAAAGCAATTTCATTCGGGGTAACAATCCTTCATATACAGGCATCTTTGGCCAGTAAATTCAGTTTGTCCTACAGACTAGAACAAATGCTAATAATAACAACATGATTCACTTGTTTGGCAGACGCTCCCAGACTCAACGTTCTCCTGCAGCCAAACAAACCCCAACATCATCATCATCATCGCTCTGACAGACGGGCTGGAGAAACCCAGGGATGTGTTTTGGGTCCTCTAAATATGACAATCACAACAGGGAACCGGAGCTGAGTCACACAGAAGATCAGAGACAGAAATGGATTCCCTCACCGGTTCACGATGACACAGTCAACATACCGTGACAGCTTAATGTCCACCCAATGTCTTGTCAACAAGCAGAGGCTGCAATTATCCCAGAAGATTGACGGACAACGACCCCGAAAGACGCTCTAGGAAGTAAAGGAGCAGAAAAAAGATCTAAGATCTTAATCACATAACCCTAAAATTGCATCTCAGCAGGATTGACACGCAAAAAACGAGTGTAGTTGACGGCAATAATGGTGGATGATTGCTAAGACTTGTGACAATGATTGCACGTCAAGAAGAATTATTCAGACATCCCTGTCATACTTGTGTAATTGCCGGCGACTGGGAGCAGTTTGATGGATGACGTCCCTGACATCTGGGACGTAGCCAAAGTGGTGGGGGTGCCTGGTGGGTGAGGGGGCGGAGAGGGTGAGTCGGCACATTTCGTCCTTCACATTCCCTCTGTATTAAAGAGCCAGATCGGAGGCGCCATGTGAACTCTTAAACACGCCATGGGATATTCATCTGACCACATGTGTGAGTCCACCAACCCTGTGTGTGGGTGGGTGTTAATGACGTAGTGTTTATTCTCTGTGTCTATAGTGAGATTCCTAAATGGATTTTCTGAGGTTTTCGTTGCATACGAATTCTGTTCAATTTGTACATTTGTGCTCGAGGAACCCGTGTTGGCTAATTGTATTCGAGAGCATGGCGGGTCGTTCCCAAACAGACAGTGACAGACAGCATATCACGTGTTTGTGATGCATTCGGGCTCCCTGTTGGCCCAGCACACAAGCACTCTGTTATCTCAGGGAAAACCATTTAGCTCCAAAGCAACAGCAGAGCCAAAAGTAGCTTCTCCTGCCATCTAGTATGGTCTGTTTATGTATGCTGGGAGGGTGTTCCTGTACTGATTTCACCCAAAAATACTCAATACGTTTTTTCCCCAAACAAGCAAGTGTCAGTTGTCAGTGTGATTTTTCCATGGATTGATAGGTACAGCATGTACAGTGTGTCTTTTTAGCTGGAATCAGATACTTGCTACAGTATATTCTCTATGCAACATTTAAGACAGACTGAGAATCAAGGTTGCCTCCATTGAAATGTCAGCTTGAGCCTCTCCGCTCGTCAAACTGATGGCAACGTGATAGCTCGTACTTTTGTTCGCCTCCTGCCACATATAAGTGCGACACATAGCTGGACACGTTTGATATTTATTGTAATGACTTTATCAGTTGAGCGGGGTTTGCAGCTTATGAGTCCTTTAGAGTGGAAATCTGTGCAGTGTAGACAGTAACATAAAGGAAAGTTAATGAATTAGTTTATAGCATCGCTTCTTAATTTCATAGTTTTGCCAATTGATTTGTTTGATTATGATTACTTTGTGTTTCTGCTTCACTGCTTTCAGCTTTATCCTTTGGATTCACTCCGAGCTCTCGTGAATGGCGTTTAAAGCCGCAGCAGGCAGATAAGTTCACCAAAAAGCATCCAATGTGTATAAATGTGTCCAATAAGAATGTCAACTGCAGCTCAATTAGTGCACAAATGAAAGCATGGCTTTGGTTTTATTTAGAAATAGATATAGATAAAAGAAATATTTAGATGTAGGCCTATATTAAAACATATTTTGTCTTTTTTCATCGGTCCACATAAGAGAGAGAGAAGCCACAGTGGTGCGTTTGTCAGCTTGTTCAGCGCAGCTGAGAAAGATGGCTGAATATGTTCTACTGAAATGAAAAAAACTCAAGGCAAGGCAAATAATTGGATTTGGCTCGGGCTGAACGTGAGTGTGTGCTCAGCAATGCGGTTGTGTTTGCACAGCTGGAGCGGGTGCCCAGGGTCATCTCAGCAGGGAGCAGGGCTTGGCACTGTAGGGCACAGCTACAGTACATCCCTGCTGGAGAATCACTGGACACCTCCCGCTCCCTGACCCACCTCCCTCTCCCTGCCCCGCCCTTTTCAGAAACAAGCCAGTCCGAAAAAAAACGTCCAGAAACCTACTGACAAAACACCATTTCAGCTACGGGAAGACATTTTTTATTATTTTTTATCTTTTCCCATCCCAACTCTGGGGCACCCTGACCTGGCTCTTGTGCCGTTCTGGCATCATAATGATATCATAATGTTAAAAAAACATAGTGGTTTCTATCATATCTTGTTACTAAGCTCTGTAAGCCTCTTCCATTGGGCACCAATTAATGATGTTTGATGAGACAGCATGAAAAATAATGAATGTAATCCATCAAATGCATTAAAAACATTGCTTGCTTTTGAACTTTTAAGACAGACAGAAACTGCACTGATGGTATTACAGTATCGATGTCTTCCCCAAAGAGCGACTGCAGTTCTACTCTCAAAAGGACACATTTGACAGGCTAGCTGGCTGAGGCAGGTGGGTTTCACCCTGTGATATAGGGGATCTGTCTCTAAAAACTTCAGTTTGTGTGAGAAATGTTGTTCTTTCAGAGTGAAGAGCAAACCCCTGGTGTTATGAAACCTAAGAGCATCCCAAGTGGTTGGAAGCCGGCTCTCAGGAACGCTAAAATGGGCACAAGCTGAGGCAAGGCCCATCGTAAGGAGGACCAGGTACTGTGTACGACATGAGTGTACGGGGTGTCTGCAAACTTGCAAGAATCCGCAGTCTTTGGCAGATTGATCAAGCTTGATTTACAGTGCTAACACGCACACAGACAGGAGAATATCACATAAACCATTTAGTTTAGCCTGTGTTACTGACACGCAATCACAAGTGGGAAATCTCAAGTTAATACACAGTGCGAATGGGCATGAGGGACATGTAGCTACCAGACCTTAAAAGCTGAAAATCAGAGGGTCCATTAAATTTTGGACAATGGCAAGCTAGATAAAATGAATGGAATAGTATTACTCCCCAGCATAACAGCACATCTCCTTATGGAAATATAACACCATGCTTCTTATCAAAGACATTCACCTGAGCAGCTTTGTGACAGACAACCTCCGAGGTAAAGACATGCGGGGGACATTTGAGACGCTAAAACCCGACAGTGACATCAACTCCGTTGTGATCGGGATTCTCTCTTCTTTTTTTTTCTTCAATTAAGAAAGTGGTTTTCAAACAGGCGCACACCCCTCTTAGAAATTCCTGACAGCATTGACTGGCCCCTGGCATCTTGAGTTTCAATCTGATAGTTCAGAAATTGCCCCTGCAACCAAAACCTTCCAAATGTGGCCCTAGCAGCCCTTCCAATGTCGTCGGGTTGGGTAACAGAGATGGCTTTGCATTCGGAGGGTTTCACATTGGCTACAGATATCCAGGTGACACTGAGAGATCCTGAGGGTATCTCAAGTTGGGGGGGGGGGGGGGGGGGGGGGGGGAGTACAGCTTTATAGCGATCTGGTGCCGCTACCAAACACCCCTGCGTGCCTTGGAACAAGGGCACGAACTCTATAAAAACATTCATTGCCACAAATCAGTGCATGAGCCAGCCCCAGCTTGTTTCTTTGTCTTAAGACATAATCCAGGTGAGTTCAAGACAACGTTAACATCTCAGTGATGCCAAGAAAACCCGATATCCAATAAGTTGCATTTGGCCCAGTAAACTGTGATATTGATGCAGGTGGCCTCCCAAGCTGAACAATGGCAGTTGCAATAACAGATCCCCCTGGAAAGGGAACAGCCTGCCCATTGACGGGCTCTCCATTTCTGGTTTCCAAGGATTAGAAAACCAACTGGACCCTTGAGATCACCCCGGTGCCCGTAAACGTGATGCCTCTAGCAGGTGGACAGGTAGTGAGCACTCTGTTAATCTTGAAGAGTTATGCGGGCAAGGGGAAGGGAATTATGGGTCACGGAGAGGACAGAGAAGTAAATACATGTGCTGGGACGGCGGGGTTTGTCGTGAGTGACGACGGGGGGGGGGGGGGGGGGGGGGGGGGGGGGGGGGGGGGGGGGGGGGGGGGGGGGGGGGGGGCACTTCTTTGCATTTCATATTTAGATTTTTGTGTTTTAGTCATTTCTGAGATGATTCCAGATCACACCTGCCACGAGAACTGCATTCTATGAACTGATCTTTATGTCCAATTATGTCGAATTTCATAAATGAAATCTGCCACTGATAACATTTTTTTTTCATAGTTTATGACAAAAATATTAGTTGAAAACCTTTTTTATTACAGCTAAAATTAAATAAAAGTTAGCAAAATAAGACATTTTAAGTAATGTTATTGACAAAGCATTCCATCTAGTTAACTGTCTTTATATGGACTGGTCTTATATAGCGCTTTTCTAGTCTTAACAACGATTCATAGCTTTTATATAGTACAGGAACCATTCACACACACTCACACGCACTCACACACACTACACACACTACACACTCACACACACACTGTGGCCGAGGCTGCTGTACACGGTGCCCCTCTGCTCATGAGACTCACACACATTTACACTCCGATGGGGCAGCATCGGGGGGGCAACTCGGGGTTCAGTGTCTTGCCCAAGGACACGTCGACTTGGGACTGCAGGGCCGGGGATCGAACCCCCAACCTTCCGATTGGCAGGGAACCGCTGAGCCACAGCCGCCCATTATCTTTGTTCTCTATCAAATATCCTATTATATATATATATATATATATATATGGATTCTAAATCTAAAATTAGTACTAAACAAAAGTAAAAATGTATGTTTTACATATTTTGCCTTTGCAGTAACACAATCACAACATTCACATTTTCCAAATTATAACTTTAGCTTAAATGATTTTGCTTTCAATCTCTCGACTTCAACAACTAAAATGTTATTAGACCCTTTATGGCATGAAAACTTATTTAAAACTCATATTCAGTGCTCACGTTCTCTTGGATTGAGAGCTTCATAAATTTCAGAGTATTAAATGGTTTCCATCTGATAAAAAAAAAAAAAGGAAAACTTTAATAAACTGTGGAGTGAGTTTGGCACCACAAACTAGGCCTGTTGATTCGGGGAAAATATGAATCACGATTTGTTGAGCTTTGAATTGATATCACGATTCTCTGCCATGACAAAACAAAAGTAATTGGAAGTAAATGTGCTGTATTTTATATATATGTATAGATTTTATTTGGCACCCATAACACACTGCAGGAAACAGAGAGGCTCTCCCTATTTTATACCCACTTGGTTTAAAACTCACAGATGAAGTAGTAGCATGTGTGATGCAGTCGGCTCGTAAAAGGAAATGAAAATCAAAACCAAAAAGAAAATCTAAGTTATTGAAAAACCAAAATCCAAACGGGTGGGTCGAGATTTTACAACGATCCATCGTGCAGGTCAATTACAAACTTCTATTTTTTGGTTCTGCTTTCTAATTCTAATAATCTTTGAACTAATATTACTCTGGGAAACCTGTTATTATATAATATTCTATGTGTGCTGATATATACACATACATGCGCTTATTATACACAGCTACTTTACAGATTTGGGATCTATGTGTTCAACATTGCATTTAGGTTTTTGAAATTATTTCAGTTGGTTTTGTTGCGTTTTTTGTTTTGCAGGTAAATGTTACTTTGCCCTTCTTTAAAAGAAGACAGAAGAATGATAATAAACCGTCTTGAATATCATAAACGTAAACCAGACGGAGCACGGGGAGGGACAGAAAGATGCCACCGAGCAGCTGACCGAGTGTTTCTGATGAAGTAGGAGAGGTTAGGAGCACAAAGGGCCGTGTGATGTAACAGCTGGGTGTGCCTGATGTTAACAAGAAACAAGTGGTGGATCTGCCCTGAAGTATTTGCGTCATCCAGATAACTGCAAGTTCCAGTAGGTGAGTGTCCAAGAGTGACCTTTGACATGTCAGTCACAAAGTCCTACATGCATGCATGCATGGGTGCTCTGCTGTTCTGTGCATGTGTGCGTATGAATTGTGGGTTTTATTTGCACTCTTAAATCTGCAAACTAACTGGCAAAGCCTCTGCAACAAGCTGGATTAGAGCAAGTGGAAAGAAAAGCAATCCTCCCTTTGCCCTGGATCGTCACATAAAAGCAAGGAAACGTCCCTCCAAATGTATCCTGAGAGTTGGAAACTTTCTCAATAAATAGCTTAATGCACAAATGGCTCGAAACACACATTCAATAGATTAAGTGCCAGGTGTAAAATAAGCATGAGCGCTCCTCGCCTTCTCAAAAAAAACACACTTGACATGAGAATGTGCTCACCTCTGGGCAAACTGCTACCATATTTCTATTTCTCTGTCTTTTTCTCTTTCTCACTGCGGTGGAGGAAATCATCTCGACCTCCATGGCCCTTAACCACACCTTCACTCTACACCTCAGTGCAGAGGAAGAGGCAACACACACCTATGGCCTATGCACGCATTGGTCATCTGTCACCCTCTGTCTCACCTAGTTGGATCTGTGAGGAGCAGGAAGTCTGGGAGCCAGGAAAAGGGAGCGGCTGTGGATGAACCCCCCCTAGACCCAGGAGCGGGGCTCAGCAGGAGCTGAGTAAGTCGGCCAATGGGCACGCAAGGCCGCACTGTGGAGCTAAGCCTCAACTAGGAGTTAACAGAACAAAGGAGGAAATGAAACAGGGATTTAGTATCTAACAATGCCTTTAACCGGGCTTGCTGGGCGTTTCCTAATTAGCACAAACAAAAAGAGACATAAATCAAATATGTCAAGTAGATAAAAAACAGACATGTAAGCTCTCACTTGCAGATTTACATAGAGAGCGACCTAAAAGATAGTGGCACGTCGGAGCATGAATCGCCTAGGGTTGCATTACAGACACACATGGATGCACCGCTAAGAGGAAAAAAAAAAGTTATATTGAAAGACAGTTTTGGCACGCATCGGTGAACATTAACCTACATCCTCCGCTGCACCTCAAGGTGTCTGCCTGACACACCTGCACACCGCAACAGATCCAGTTACTTAACAGCTGGAAGAAACACTAACGTTATACCTGTTGCTGTACCTGTACTTTTTAAATAGCTAAAGTACTATAAAGAAGAGCTCCACTCTACTATATTGCAAAAGCTGCATAGCTGTCTTCCAGTATCACACATGTCTGTAAACCTAAATGTTTTATTAGCATTGCCCAATTCCACATCTGCTGTATAAATTAGCAAGCTGAGTCGGGTTTTAAGGAAAATATTCCCCTGCGAAAATATTTGTTGTCAGCATAGATTAAGCACACTGCAATTACGACCGCATATTGTAATATTAACGCTGGGTTAAGTGAGCATCCTTCAGTATGAGGTGGCATTTTGTTAGCTTTGGGCAAGCGCAATGCATTCCAAACTTGTTATGCAACAAGGATGGTCGCCAGTTACATTAAAGTGCAACTACAATGTTGAAGTAATTGATCGAGCAACTGTCGTGAATTTGGCGTCTCGTTAACACGTCGTGTGCTATGGGAAAAATTCCCCCCGGCCAACTTGGAGAGATTTGTTCCAGTTACATTATCCAGTTTGTGTTTTATGAAGGTTTTATGTCACCTCTTCTGGATACAAGTTGTCTTCTCTCTGCAGTCTGCAGAGCCAGTACAAGTTAAACCTTTAGGGACTAAAAGATTACAGTAAGACAGGTCCAATGTACTATGAATGAATTTTTTCAGCATTACTTCCCAATATCAATCATCACATGTCGAACGGTAGTTAATACAGTACCAACATTGCATCCCTGACCATTATCAAAGTTAATAGACATGGAGGAAATGTGCAGATCCATGGACCATAGTTAGACTCTAGACATAGACTCTTTTCAAGCCATAAGTCATTGCATAAGTTATCTGCGGATTAATGTTCAACCACTGTGTAAGGATGTGTATTAAACATTTCTCTCCTATACAACATTTGTTGTGCAATTTTAGCAGCAATATATATATCTTTGTCCCTCTTTGTCCGATGCGAGAATCGACACACTGGCCCCCAATTTTAACATTTTCATTATTAAAATAAGGCATGCTAAATAGGTTTTTCCTGCTCCTAGCGTTGCTACTTCATGGCTCCTCGACACATGATTGAGGGAAACAAAAACAGAAATGAACTAGCCAAAAAGAAAGATGTTTTCAACGAGACGGGGGACACCAGTTTAAGGATAATAACAGATGCCCCAGGCACATTTAAAGGTCCCATGTCATGAAAATGTCCCTTTATGAGGTTTTTTAACATTAATATGAGTTCCCCCAGCCTGCCTATGGCCCCCAGTGGCTAGAAATGGTGATAGGTGTAAACCGAGCCCTGGGTTTCCTGCTCTGCCTTTGAGAAAAGACCTTATGACCTTATGAGGTCATAAGGGGAAAGGTTACCTCCCCTTTCTCTGCTTTATTTGACCAGAGAATT
>NC_048425.1:17962032-18000196 GCF_013103735.1 Etheostoma cragini | reverse complement strand
ATTAGGGACCACTAACCACCATTACTTTACTAATTAATACAATGAGTTACAGTTACAGTTACTCATCTAGGTCGCCCTCCCACCTCCAATCATACCAATCTTCATCCTGTTAGTATCTAGACATTCTTTCTCTCTGATTATGACACACACACACAAATCTTGAATGCTGTGCATATTTGGCACAGACTTGGTTCATTCTGATCATGTAATGATTTGCCCGTAGCCATTACTCTCTCATGCGATGATGGGGCGGTTTGTACCTGTCCCGCAGAGAGCTGCAGTCGGGCACATTCCTGCTGCGCCCTCCTGCCAATCAACGTCAGCGAACACACTGACACACACGCATCTTTCACCAACTTAAAACACACACACACACGGCTCTCGCTCTTTGTACTCATGCACACACACACACATGCAGTCTGCCATTGTTTGTCAGTGACAACATCCCAGTTTTCCCAGAAAGCCTCTCCCTCATTCCATCTTCCTCCCACATCAGCAACAGAATAAATGGCTTTGATGAATGGCACAGTTCCCCTCAGACATTATGTCACCTTGTTTTGCATTTTAATGACATGACTTGAGGTTTAATCAAAATCCATTTGGTAGGGTGATGTTAACATGACGTAGCGTGCACCTGGAGTAAATATTGTGTGAAATATTGAGTGTGACAGATGAACAGACAGATATTCCTCTGCAGGAACTCCAAATGTCGGCAGGTTTATTAAAGGAGATGTTATTTCTCGGGGTCGGGAGTAGAAATTCACAGATCTTTCACTCTGGGCCAAAAGTTTTTATTTTGACCAAAATAATGTCATCTAAATATGTATTCCAAACAATGAGCCCCGGGGTATACTTTACTTAGAAACCACTTGAAGTTGAGTAGAGATACTTGGGTTTAAAACGCATCTTGGGTGATCAGATAACAAGTGGACAGCACACAGTGAAAATTAATTTTTTAAATAAAAAATGGTAGTTTGATGCTCTTTGACTTTTTGATTTGCAAAAGTAAGTATTTTAAGATATTTTACAAATCAAACAAATCAAGAATGAAAGTAATCAATTGCATTAGTTATTAAGATCTATGTATGTATGTATAATATATCCATAGAGCTTATTGCATCATATTTTGATATGTCAATGCTCGACTACTCCTATATTTAGCTGCTGTTTGTTTAGAGACTTTGTTAAAGGTCCCACTTTATGAGGTTTTTTAACATTAATATGCGTCCCCCCCCCCCCCAGCCTGCCTATGGCCCCCCTAGTGGCTAGAAATAACTATAGGTGTAAACCGAGCCCTGGGGATCCTGCTCTGCCTTTGAGAACATGAAAGCTCAGATGGGCCGACCTGGAATCTGGCCCCTTATGAGGTCATAAGGAGCAAGGTTACCTCCCCTTTCTCAGCTTTGCCCGCCCAGAGAATTTGCCCCCCCCCCCCCATGAGAGAGAGACATCATGGCTTTCAAATGAGCAAAGTGGCAGTTGGTCAAGGCCCCAGCCTCCTTGCCCCCCAATTCCCTCCTCAAAAGCTACAGACTCAATGGCACATACTAAGGAAAGCTCATTGTGGGACTGGCTCTGGTGGCTGGAATTCTGCAGCAAGGCTGGATTTTGGAACTTCAGATACATTATTGGGGGACCACTAAGGTCTATATATAAGAGACTTCAGATACAGTATTAGGGGACCACTAAGGTCTACATAAAAGAGACTCCAGATACAGTATTAGGGGACCACTAAGGTCTATACAAAAGAGACTTTAGATACAGTATTAGGGGACCACTAAGGTCTATACAAAAGAGACTTCAGATACAGTATTAGGGGACCACTAAGGTCTATACAAAAGAGACTTCAGATACAGTATTAGAAGACCACTAAGGTCTATATAAAAGCATCCAAAGACCACCATGCCACGGGACCTTCAATAACTGTGATAATAACAGTCGACATGGTGCGAGACATATCCTTCACCTTCCCTGTATCTTACTCTCCGCTAGTCTGTCTGTCAGTCCACCTGTCTCTCAACATTGAGCTTATAGGATCTCTTCTGAACACACAGTTAAGGATCTTTCATACGGTGCCGGGTATCCAGTATCGGTCATATCAGCTTGGTGGCTTTGCAGGCCACCTGGTCACTGCAATCCCAACTATTCCAGCTATGGAGCAAATCACGCTGAGATGAGAGAAGAAACTGCACTGATAACACAAAAAGGCCTCATTTAAAAAGAGCATTGCTGTTTATGCTGCTGATGTGTAGGAGGAGTGGAGAAAATGAAGGGTGAGTGACATGCTCAATGTCAAATGTGAACTTTTCCAGGTCATGGATACCAAATACTTCTCGAGCTGCATACCTGTCAACAGGGAGACAGGAGGAGAGGATGGGAGGGAGCGCTTAGAGGACTCGGACCACGCAGATTCAAACAAGCTGGACGCCTTTGAGACTGCATTTCTGAACCCCCCCTCCAACCCCTCCCAAGTGAGATCAGAGCGAGACACCAGTGTGGATGATGTCACCCCACAGAGGTGAACTGGGACAGAATTCCACAGTGGCACTTCAAATGCAACGCCACGTTAACGCCTATCAGCGAGCCCTGGACCAAAAACAACAGCGACCTGCGGGTGCATTTCTCTCATATAGGGGTAATTATTTTCACAGGTCAGACATCAATCATCGCACATCATACAAATAACAAGCCTGTGCAAGCGTTTTGAAAGCATCCAAATCTGAATAAAAAGGTCATTTAAAGTTCACATTTCCAAGTGAAGTTCACCCTTAGTTCAGACCTGTCCCTAATGTATGTCTTTAACCAGAAATGTAATCTTCATGGTTGAAAAAATACAAACTGAAACCCAACAAATCAGGGTTGTGCATATTTCTCCTTGCACTGTTACAGGAATCCCGACATCACTGTATTTTTTTCAAGCGACGTAAAGCAGCCGTTATTTCCCATGACCTCACATTTTCCCCCTCACACTCTCACAAATAACACATAAACACACTTAAGATCCACTTTATACTTTACACAAACATGCTGCGAAGACCACACAGGTTTCCCAGGCAGCGGGCTCACTTGAAAAGGGGAGACCCAGGCCTGTTTACAGGGGCCAGAAGGTCTGCGCTGCGGCCCGCTACATTTGGGCTGTGTCACTGCTCACCACGCTGTGTGTGTTGGTGCATTTCATAGAGGGCACCTTAGTCCTAGGTAATCCCTGTGAGCAGCCTGGGAATGGTCACAAACACACACACACACACACACACACACACACACAGGAAACACACAATATAAAAAAAACATTCTTTCGGTGGGTCCGTTCTAATTGGACATTGGCTGTGCCCCTGTTTCCTGACTTTATCCTAAGCTAAGTGACTGCTAGTGTTAGCTGTATATTTACCAGACATATATGAGAGAGAGTGAAGCAGTTTAGATGCCTTGGGGTCTGGTTCGCGAGTGAGTGGACCCTGGAGCCCGAGATTGGTCGGAGAATCGGAGTAGTGGGTGCGGTATTACATTCCGAAAAGAGGGCTGAGCCAGAAGGCAAAAGTCTCAATCTACCGGTCAGTTTTGGTTCCTACCCTCACCTATGGTCATGAAGGCTGGGTCATGACCGAAAAAACGAGATCTAGGGTACAAGCGGCCGAAATGTTCTCAGGAGAGGGGCCGGCGTCTCCCTTGGAGATAGGGTGAGAAGTTCAGTCATCTGAGAGGAGCTCGGAGTAGAGCCGCTGATCCTTCACGTTGAAAGAAGCAAGTTGAGGTGGTTCGGGCATCTGGTAAGGATGCCTCCTGGGGGCCTCCCTAGGGAGGTGTTCCAGGCACGTCCAGCTGGGAGGAGGCCTCGGGGAAGACTCAGGACTAGGTGGAGGGATTATATATCCAACCTGGCCTGGGAACGCCTCGGGATCCCTCAGTCTGAGCTGGTTGATGTGGCTCAGGGAAAGGGAAGTTTGGGGTCCCCTTCAGGAGCTGCTGCCCCCGCGACCCGACACCGGATAAGCAGAAGAAGATGGATGGATGGATGGATGGATGGAGATATGAGAGTGGTAATGATCATCTCATCTAACTCCAGTAAGAAGGTAAAGAACGTCTTCACGAATTTTGTCTCCAACAATGTCATTCAACATTGTAATAATCTAATATTTTGTGTTAAAATAGCATGCATTGCTTATGGTAATCCCCATTATTTACACTATATGAACCCCATAAAGATAATGCAGACTCCGCAAGCAACGATGAAAACTACCATGAAGCAAATCCAGAATGTGAACATATCAAACGGCTTTAGCTTCGTACAGGTCAGCCATAAATGGCATGAAAAATGGTCGACACTGAAGCATTTCCACAGGAGATCCACATGCCAGACACACCTACTTTGCATGATTACATGCTCATCAATCTGCTTCTGTGGGCGTATGCGTAGTAATCCTAATAGCACATCATTTGTAAAAGGGGGTCTCCGGTGTTTAGTCGTGGCGGCTCAACATTTACTCAAAGCACATGTGGCCACGGAGGGAAGCAGATGTGAGAACAGCAGAAAAGCGCCATTAGCCTCGCAAACATTGGCCCGCAGTCAGCCGTGGAGACCCTGTCAGACCCCGGCACTGCAGACCCTCAGTCAATCACGTTTCCGCTGGATTTAACCATTCGTCCTTGTCCTTTTTTTACACATAACCGTTCTCACACTCTTATGCAACCTCCTCTTTTCCGAAAGGAGTGAGGTCAGCGAGAGAGATAACTGGTGTTTGTTTTTCATGCCTGTCAACCAGTCAGTGGATCTGGAATCACTGCATCTCCATTTTCTCCAACAAGCTACACTTGGATATTTATGCCTTTCACTTTCCAATTTGATGCCTGTGGCTTTGTTCTACGTTACTCCAGCTTGGCCTTTTGCTCTCTGTGCACGCTTCATGCAACCCTTTCCCTCTCACTCCATCAATATTGCTCCCCCCCCCCCCCCCCCCCCCCCCCCCCCCCCCCCCCCCCCCCCATCTCTACAGACACCCTGGTGTCTGAGTGTCTCTTCTTGCTCTCTCCTTAATCCACATCAACATCACTCCATTAATAATCCACCCTTCCTATCTATCTATCTATCATATTTTTTGTTTCACTGTGTTTTATTTAACCCTATTCATTGATAAAGATGTTATTCAATTGGATTCTTTCTTTCTCACCTGCTACATCTGTGGAAGGACCTGGCTTTGACCTGCGTTTCTTCATATTAACACATCAATTCCTTGAATATTTATGACCGTTTTTCTTGTTTCCTCTTTGACTCCATTACTAAAAGGACTAAAAACGTAATCATTGTCTTGCACATTTCTCAGATACCTTCTCTTTCCCTCCCATTCTAGACTTATTTTCTTCCCTTCTTCCGTCTCTCTGCAGAGTCCTGTCTGGCTTCTTATCTCCTAACGATCCTCCTCAGTACTGTTTCAACACACACACACACACACACATCTCCTACCGGCCCTCCCTTCTAATTAGGCGTCAAAAGAGGGGCTTGAGGTGCTCCCTCTCCCCTCTCGTTAGCACCACTCCCTGGCACTCCCGCTGCAATCCCACCCTGGGACGGATCTGAGGTCAAGGCCGGGGCACAACAGAACAGACGGAACTAGACACGCTCACGCCAAGGCAGCTCGGCTGCGAGGAACTGCTGCTTGTGTGTGAAAAATGTGGATGCCAGATGATCCACGGAGGGGCCCGGCTGCAGCAAATGAAGTCTGAGCTGGCGTCCAGGAACACACAACAGGATAAAACAACAACGCTCAATCACGCTGATGGAAGGAACGTGGGGCTCACTACAGATGGAGCCCAAGATGTTTCATAAGAGGAACAGGATGTCAGAGGCTCCCGCCAATGACAGCCTCGTGAATGGGCGGCCGAGGAAACAGAGAGGGGACGGAGGGCAGCCACCTGCAAGATCACAATAGGGCTGACTATCTGTGAAGGGCGTGGGACCTACAGAGACCATCGCTGCTGAACTGGACACAAGAAGTCCCTCTGCTGTGATGTTGCCATCTGCTGGCACTTTTTATCAATGCGTGACTGCAGCCCAATATAAAATGTTGCAGTGTGTGTGTGTGTGTGGCACAATAATAGTTTCACGTACGGAGTTTCATGAGAGCCACATGAAACCACAGAAACTCATTATGCTTTTTGATACCGTAGTCTGAACATGCCCCCCTTCATACGCAGGCAATACACTGCAACATGACTCCGGCAAGGTATGCCATTTACTCCCACAGGCCGCTTTGGGCAGTCAGTCACGGCATTTTATTAGAACTTGGCATCAAGTGATTGAAAGGCAAGCAACGCTATCAAGTTCTGCAAGATTCTGGAGAGCCAAATCAGCAAAAGCCAGATTCTCCGTTCCAACTCTTTTCCATTTTCAAACTCCTGATGTAAAAGGACATTTTGACACTTTGGGAAATACTCTATTTTGCTTTCTGACAGAAATATTCAATGAAAACATCGATACAACTATCATGTCTGTATGCTGTGTGGTCCAGGGGACCGTGAAGACTGGAACTGGGAGCCAAGACCAAGCCTGGCTCTGTCCAGAAGCAGATCAAGCGCCTCTAAAAATGACTAATTACCACTTTTATCTTCTTTGTAAATACAACACAACATAGCCAAGCTGCCTGTTTCCATTCTTTATGCTAAGCTAAGCTAAATGTCCCCTAGAACCAGCTTCATATTTAGCATGGAGACACAGAATCTTCTCATCTAACTCTTTGCCCACAAAGCGGAAAAGCATATTTCCCAGGATTTCAAAGGATTAATGTGACTAAATAGTTGGTTCGGGAGTCAAAGACAAATGCACTTGGTCTGGCAAGCGTATGTCAACACTGGGATTGCAAAAATAGGGAAAAAACTCTTCAAAAAAAATGCAATATCAGAGACAAGGCCATCATCTGGAACAGATAGCCAGGTCAATAATTATTACATTACATGTCATTTAGCTGAAGCTTTTATCCAAAGTGACTTACAATTACTAGAGGTCGCAAACCTCTGGAGTAACTAGGGGTTAAGTGCCTTGCTCAGGGACACATTGGTAGATGTATTGCAGCGGGAATCGAACCTCAGTGTCATATCCACTGTCACCACCCACTATACTACACCATTATACATTCTCCTCAGGCTATGCCCCCTTTTGTGAAATCTCTGATTGGGGATTTTGTATTTCTACAACGGCTTCTTCTTTGAACTGAAAGACCTTCCGAAGGATTTTCAATAAAAAATAAATAAAAATTGAAGATGATTGCCTCGATCTTAGCCAATCTATTGTAAATACTGCTTGACTTTCTTTGGGACTTTACATCCAAAAGATGCTGCCATGTCTTGTCCTGTTCGGCAGTCCTTTTCCTTCCTTGGCCTGCTAAGAATGAAGTAAATCTACTTCCTTTTGGCACGTCTCTATAGGGACGAATGCTTGCTCTCTGGATTTCTAGTATTGGAAGAGACGCATCCCGACACACCTGAGTGGGACACACAGGACACGTCGCTCCTGTCCCAGGGACATTAAGAACATTGAATGCAAAGTGAAGAATATTGCAGTGAATTCGGGGTTTGGAGTGAGAGTAACACTGCACACATGCACTTCCACGTAAAAGCCCTCGGTCTCACTCCACAGATTAAGCCCAGATGGGAACAATGAATTGAGTATAAGGACTTTAGCAACATAACTAAAAACACTCGCTTTTGTTAATACACTCCAAAAAAAATTTCCCCAATCCATCGCTGGCCAGATGTTCTCTGAAGCCCTTGAATTTTCTCCTCAAATGGGACCAATCACTCTCAAAATGAATTCACTTCCCATTCCACTCGAGTCCACAACAAAGGCCCTCGTGAAAGCTAATTGGATAGTTCGTGGTCTTTACGATCAGGCAATCAAGCCGAGGAGCGTGTTTCGGAGAACAAGACATGTTGTTGTTGACGGCCGATCATTTAGGACCATTTGCACGCCGTGACCCCACTTAATCCTGCCATTAGACCCCAAAGCTTCCCCATCCTGAGGACTGCTTAAAGACTCTGAGAGGGACCATTTCCTTGGATAAACATCCAGATCTGTTGCTTTTGTGGCTAATGTCCTTTTGAATTCCAGCTGATTGCGGCAGCCATAAGATGTGATGAAGTCTGGCAGCTGACTTAAATCCGTCACGTGTCGACAACCCCTGTGTAGTTTAGCAATAACTCCCAAAAGGAGGGCAATTTTTTCAACTGTAAAGAGATATTGTGGTGGCAGTCTGCGTCTGTGTTTTATGTGAAGCAATGATATATCAAGAGGTTTAAACTAATAACTTTACACAAGAAGAAGAAACAGAGGGCACACCAAAAATGTTATCTCTGTCTTTCAATGTCTTTATGAGTATGGATGTAGATATTGACCTTATTAAGCCGATATGCATATATCTCAACAAACGCACTTGTGAACTATTTTCACAGTAATGGCCACTGCATCACGTTAGTAATAGTAATAAATATATGTTTATTTTAAAAGGCCAGTTATTTCTTGGATCAGGATTCTATGCATCCTGATAAATGTCCCTTGGCCTTTGGAATTAAAATTAATTAAGAATTTTTTGGGAAATTAAGATTTTTTTTATTTACAATACATCATTCATTCTCAAAGAAATTTGGTGTCCTTAAACGTTGGATTTTCCTAATTTTTTTAATTAAGGCATTAAGATCAATTTCCAAAAGATGTTTTTTTTATTCTTCTTTTTAATCAACTTTAGCATTGGGGTGTAAACTTTCTCAAGCCACTGTATACACAGCTGTAAAAAACAAATAAGAAAACTGACAAATAATCAAATTTTACCAGAAGATTTACCACTTATGTTTAACGGCAAAAGCAAGAGGGGCATTTAAAAAGGTTTTGCTTTGCTCTGTCGCCCTGGCAGGTGCCAAATCCTGATTTATGGCCACTAACCTTTGTGCTCGGAGAGATGCTTTTTGTGTCTTTTAAAGGGCACAGCCTGTTGCACGCACAAATACCCATCCAGCACAAAAGGAAAAAAACTGTTTCTGGAAGTTTCCACCTTGCTGCACATATCAAGGGAAGAGAGTGAAACCAACAAGACCCTCAACGAATCACTCGAGGTATGTCATTATGTCACCCACAAACGAAGTCCTATTCCATTTAGGGGTTGGAGCCACAGGCCATTTGGCCCACACACATGTTACACAACTTCCAGCAGCCATACACACAAATATAGAGTCTCGTTCTTCAGTTAAATAGGAATGTAGAGACTCTGACCTAAGTGCAAGGATGAAAAGAAATGACCGCCGCGTAGCAGAGACCCCGGGAGGCGGCACTTGTTGATCCCTGGTCTCTGAAGCAAAGCACCGGGTCGCCCTGGTGTGTGTGAAAAAGACAAATGTCCAGTGCTGAGTCATGCTGCACAGTCACTTCGTGCAGAGTAGAAAACCTCGCCACGACCACTAAAGCAAAAAAAAACAACCTACCAAGTCGTTATTAGGTCTCGATGCGTGACGGGACAACAATCAAACCCCCCGGCACTGGTTGTAACACAGAAGTCAATGTGAGGGTGTATCACTTCAAAACACCCTAGACACTGAAATGAACAGCACATGGAGCTGAATACAATCATTTATAATGGACGCTATAATGGAAGTTAACGGTCAGTCATTTACATTTTTCAGAAATAAAAGGAAAACATGTATTTCCAAAAGGTCTGACATCAGCAGCTTCACACTGATGCTAATGAGCCAATTCAGGATTTGCTTCCCAGTCGGCTGTAACCTAACGAGGCCGGCGCTGGACAGTGGCCTGGAAAGACTTGCAAAAAGCCCCGAGTGCTTCTCTATCGCAGACATCCACTGATTACAGTGTGGACGTGCTCGCCCGGTGCTTTACAGCAGCCAGGGTGTCTAAAGCCTGAATCACCTTGAAGCGCCATTAGCACCTGTCGTGGTCATTTACACATTCTGACATTGACATCCCCCCCCCCCCAACCCAAACCCCAACCCAAACCCCAACCCCATCTGTTGGAGACCTAGAATCGGTCTGCAGGGCAAACAACTGCTTTGTGTGTCACTTAAAAGTCTCGCTCGGCTCACGGGTCAGCTTGTACACATCTGACCCATGCATTAACATAATTAGGCCTTTGAGAGATATCATCTATTCATCAGTGATTGGTGTAAGATGAGTGCGCTGATTTAAGAAGTTTGTCCAATACGGGACTGATAAGCTTAGACCTTTTGTTGGATGACCTATGCTCTCTTTATTTAAATTTCAAGGTAAGAGGATGATTCAACTCTATATACAACTCGAATGAACTGAGCTTTTATTAAAGTATCTGAGTATACAGTATATACTCAGCTATACTGCTAGTAATACCAGGATATTTCATCAATTTGGATTTGCAGACATTGACACACTGTTCCCACTCTCATCCACTGTGCAGCAGCATTGGACCTGCTTCAGCATCACTGGAGGAAGAGGATGACCACCTTCATCACATCCCACAATAAAAAATAATCATTGTCAATAATGGCTCCTGCATATAGAGAAATAGCCTTAATATCCTTAAGATTTGAAGCCCTACTCAGTCCTTTGAAAAGCTGTAATAGATACACTTCTAGGTTAAGACCACATTGGTGTAATGTGTTTCCTATAGGTGAATATAGAATTATTATGTATGTTTGAATCTCCTTTTTATAGGCCTACTGTATGATGTGTAATATGGACCAAAGCACCTGAGTCCCCAGTGAGTTTTCCTTTAGAGACAGAGGACAGGTCAAATCCAAAGTCTTGTTATCAGTTTCTTTGAAGTAAAATACAAAAATCAAACAAAATAACAGTGGTTTTGGTGGAGAAATCAACTGTACAACCGCATGTCTTTCTGAAAAATGACATTCCTCTCACGTGAAACGTACCTCCACACAAACAGCGAGAAGAAGCAGTCCGTGCGTCCACACGCGGCTCCCTGTCATCTCTGACCCGGGAAACGTCACGCAATGTCGGGCTGTGGAGAGGTTGGGGTCGGAGGCTCGGTCCCTGTCTGCCCGGCCGCTGCTCTGGTCTCCGAGCTGCGCTCCGGCTCCAGTTCACCCACAGAGAGAGAGAGAGAGAGAGAGAGAGAGAGAGAGAGAGAGAGAGAGAGAGAGAGAGAGAGAGAGAGACAGAGAGAGAGAGAGAGAGAGAGAGAGACAGAGAGAGAGAGAGAGAGAATAAAAACGTAAAGTCAGCCAAGAAGTGCCAGAGACGACATGACACTCTCCGGTCGCTTCCAGATATTTTGTTCCCCCGGCAAACACGTTGCTGCTAAATTTGTGTTTGCATACCAGGCGTGCGTCAGGAAAGGGGCTCCCCCACCTTACATTCTTAAAGAAACACACACACACACACACACACACACACGCGCGCGCGGAGGGTTAAGTGATGCTTGTTTCTCAACTCAAGTCCACACACTGCAAATTAAATTGGGTCCAATTTGTAGGCCTGTGTGAGCTCAGGTGTATTTATCTTATTTTTTGGGTGAGTTACAGGAGTTTTTAGGTCAGGGAATCCCTTTTTGAGCCAATGAAGACTTTTAGATCCACTATCAGTAGGCTAAACTGTAGGCTATGGCACAAATTAATCCCTCCGGTGCTTCAAACTTGGAACTTTTTACATGCTTTGTCCACAGATTTTCCATGAAGCCACAGGAAAAGATTTTTTGGCGGGAATTTTGGTCCTGAGTTGTCATTTTCTACTAGACCTATATAGAGGCCTAGTCAAAAAAACGTCAAAGTAGCCTAATAGTTTTACAAATACAATTTTGTATATGCCTTTTAAGCAAACGTTAGATGAGAAGATTTATACCACTTGTAAATCTGTTAAAGAAGTAGTTAATTTAGAACAAAGACTGGAAACTGGAGGGGGGGAGCTAACCTAGCTCTCATGCTCATGTAGCAGCCTACAAAATGCTAACGAGAGACTTTTGTAATGTCTGAAGTAGACCCTAAGATGCTAACGAGAGACTCCTGTAACGTCTGAAGTAGCCTCCGAGATGCTAACGAGAGACTTCTGTAACGTCTGAAGTAGCCTCCTAGATGCTAACGAGAGACTTCTGTAATGTCTGAAGTAGCCCCCGAAATGCTAAGGAGAGACTTCTGTAACATCGGAAGTAACCTCCGAGATGCTAACGAGAGACTTCTGTAACGTCTGAAGTAGCCTCCGAGATGCTAACGAGAGACTTCTGTAATGTCTGAAGTAGCCTCCGAGATGCTAACAAGAGACTTCCGTAACGTCTGAAGTAGCCCCTGAGATGCTAACGAGAGACTTCTGTAACGTCTGAAGTAGCCTCCAAGATGCTAACGAGAGACTTCTGCAACGTCTGAAGGAGCCTCCGAGATGCTAAAGAGAGACTTCTGTAATGTCTGAAGTAGCCTCCGAGATGCTAACGAGAGACTTCTGTAATGTCTGAAGTAGCCTCCGAGATGCTAACAAGAGACTTCTGTAATGTCGACACAGTAAAAATGGACCTACTTAACGAAGTTTGTTCACTGCTGGCTACAAGTTAGCCTCAAAAACAACAAAGGCTGTCAGTGGAATGGAGTTTAGAACTAACATTACCAATCAAACAATCATAGATAGCTAAAACGTTTCTGAAATGATTGCTAGCTTAGCTAAAAGCTAGTAATCAAACATAACAAAGACTGTCACTTGAATCGTGTTTTGAGCTAACGTTAGCAATCAAGCAACCATAGATAGCTAAAATGTTTTTTAAATGATTTCCATCTTCTGGTTTTGTTTGTAATGAGAAAAGTTTATTATTTTATGGATTTCACAAATTTCAGTATGACACATTATCACGTGAACCGTTTGAATCTGAGCATGCGCGACTCAAATCAGGGAGAGACACCTCTAACGCTCATACATTGACATATTAATGTTGTCTTTCAAATCTATCTCACGTCTATACAGTAAAAATCTAGCTACAGCCAGCAGCCAGTTAGCTAAAGTCCAAAAGATAACAACAACCCCCCCTGCCGCACCACTAAAACTCACACATTAACATGTCACCTTCCAACAGAGCCAAGCTCTGTTTTCACTTGCTTTCCGTCTTTATGCTAAGCTAACCATCCAGCAACATATTTACCATACAGACACGAGACTGTCATTCAAGACTTGTTCAACTGATTTGCTTTTAGAAAGCAATTTGAACAGTTTCTTTAATTTCAGCCGCCTGATTTCCAAGAGTTGCCAATAAATATGTTCCCTTTGTAATAACCCCCCTACGCCTAAAAATGTGTCACTGTAGTTTCCTTCTCTCATATCAAGCTGGCTTTGGTTTCATTCCGTCTTATCTCACAAATGTAATCAACCAAAATGATGCTAACCATTGGATTCCAATGCCGTTTCGTCAACTACTCATTGTCTTTATGGTAAAACAACACAAGAAAGGCCTTTTTCTCTTCTTTATGCCCCCCTCAACATCACGTGGACCCAAGTACCATGGGCTTCAGTTGGAACGTGGACCATGTGTTGTCAGCTGTGCACCAGTTGAGGATTTTGCCTACTTTTTCACAGCATTGGATTTAGTATGTAAGTATGAAATGCATTAGTGTTCTAAGTAAGCACCCAGCGCTGCTAACCTTGTGCCATTTAAGATCAAGAGGAGTTTTATTTGAGATCAACTGGATAGAATGAAAGAGTTCTTACTCTTGGCCTTGGCCGGCGTATGATTGAAATCTGCTGTTGTTTCTGATTTACCTTGATGAAACCCATGTCATCCCTTTCCGGCTCCAATAAAAATAGCGGCTCCCTCTGTTTTTTGTGAGGATTGTATTTTTCGTGCAATTTAATGAAGGTCTGCATTGGATCTTTGGACATGAACGCCTCCCACATCTCCTAGATGTGTCCAAAAAAAGGTCAAATGCAGGCCTGACCTGGTGTGTTTTACTTCTGTGAGTCCAGTAAATGACCTGTACTAACAAACTGTAACAGAAACCCCATTTTGTGGTGATTCTATCATATTTAGAAATAAACTATATTTCTCAGTGATTCAATAAGCACTACAACAAGAATTTTCCACTTCAGCGAGAGAGGAATTATTTATTACATACAATATAATTGACGACTGGGGTCGGCGAAGCCTCCTACTTTTGATCCTATACTTTCATTAAAGTATGAGAAATGAAGTTATTTGAAGCTCAGTCCACAGTGCTAGTGCGTTAGGACCTGCTTGTCGCTTTGGAAGCTGTCCAAGGTCACCATAATATCAATTTTCCTAGAAAATGTCAACTACCCTGAGCCAAGCTCAAAGAGCTGAGGGAGATACATTTGTACAGGTATGTATGGTATGAGCTACCTGAATTGCTGCCTGACATGCAGGCTTAAATACAGCTTAATCTCTATTAATACACTGAGCACAGGATTGGAAATGTTTATTTCCTCAGCAGAGGAAAAGAAATCCTTTCCTTTTTCCACCTCAGGGTTAAATTATCGTCCTGAATAGCTCCTTGAAATTCAAAGCCTACCTGCTCACGCCACTCATTATGGAATATCCAGTGTCTTTGAAAGAGCAGAACAAGCCCCTTGTTGAACTTTGACCAACCCCGGCACCCCAAGAGGACCACAGACACCCCCACAAAGCCAGACCAAGCAGCAGATAATGCTTCAAGACATGAATAGTTTGCATTCACCGTGACTGGCGGTGCACAGCTAAGCCACTTCCTCATGTTACAAACTCTTCTTGATGGACGTGTTCAGCGGGACCATCCGCTCAAGGCTCCTATCAGCAGTGTTGCAAAATCACTGCCCCGAGCGCAAATGTATTTTTAGGGACTCTACGAGCTTAAATGGCATCTGTCATTTGTTTGCCCGACAGATCTTGCGGGGACTTTTTGGCGTGGGAAGACAAATAAGAGGTTGAGGCCGCAGCTAATGACAGTCTTTTTAGCTGAGATCTTTTGTTTGAATGCAATGACGGGCTGGCTGCAAGATGCTCAAAGACACTGTTTGACGCTTAAGGGCCTTATTAGAGGCTAGCTAGCACTTTTTTTACTCTGCACTTGAACACACAAGCATGTCAGTTTGACTTTACAAGTGCAACATAGGGCCACAGTATGTGCTGTACCATGTGTGTGTTGGTTTCTTAGCTAAACACACTTGCAGCAGGTCGGGGCCCCCCATATGAGTAACCTAGTTGTGTCCCTTTGGCTGACACCAAACATATCTGTTTGACCAGTGATATTTGGCCTGAGAATCAAAGCGCTGCTTGTCACATGTGTTCAAAGAGAGGGTAGGAATTTGACATATACCAGCTAGAAGGGGAAAAAGCCCTTTGCAGGACGCTGACTAAGTTGTTTATTTTACATTAAAAAGGCAGCTATCATACTCTGAGACGCAGTTTTTTTTCTGCCAAAGCTACAAAAAGTACACGATTAAATGAATCCTTTTTGGACTCACACTTTGTGTACAAGAGTTATATGAGAATCTCGATCTACAGCAAGGTGATGGCTAGCTTAGCTTATCAGAAAGACTGGGAACAGGAGGAACCCTGGTTCTGTATAAAGAAAGTCTATATCTTCGATGATTGTGATTGGTTTAAAGAAATGCCAATAAACCAGATCATGTTTTTCTCCCATCCTAGAATGCTGTATGGACTAGCAACACCCTCTTCCGCAGCGCTGTGGAGGAAGGCCTGGCAAAGCGAGACTAGTCCAAAGGAAATAAAACAACCCACCAGCACTTTCACAGCTGGTTTCCTGGCAACACCGGGATATAGAAATAGCCTGTCACATGACCCCCAGGTCAAAGCCCATTTTACATGTTGGTTTTTACACAAATTAGGTAAACAGGATAGATCGCGTTAACTAGAGGTGGTGGTAGGTGGATTTTGTTAGCTTTTGGACAAAGCTAGGCTAGCTGCCCCCCCCCGTCCCTGCTTCTAACTGTATCAATCTTCTCATCTGACTCCCGGCATGAGAAGCAAATACACATTGCCCAAAATGTCACATGGATGTCACATGTAACATAGAACATACAAACACCTAAGAGTGCTGTTGTGGCACCTTGTTATTAGGACTTCCAGTCCCTCCGGCATGCGGTTTACCGCCACTTTGGTTGCCTTTCTCATCTGCCCCTGACTGCCTTTATGGCTCTGTGGAATTTGGCACACTATCTGCATGTGTGTGTGTGTGTGTGTGTGTGTGCACATGTGTCTAAGACTACGGAGGAATCGAAAGCTCTGGCCATAGCCGGGCCACAGTGTCCCAGGGAATGCCGGGCTTGCTAAGGGTAGGTTACAGTAACCTGTGTGTCCGTTCAGATGTGTTTCAGCTGCAGGCATCGTGTTCCATCAGGCGTGGCGTATCCATTGCGTGCCGTCTGGGGGCATCATGCCACAAACCGCCAGTCAGAAATGTAGACAGTGGGCACAGCGCTCTTCACACTGTTGCCAGTGATCAGTCAGCTCGTCTGAGAACCCGAGGGTAGAACTTGTTGTCTTTCTTTCTTAAGGGAAGTATCTAATTACACACAAATCCTAGCTTACAGCTAAAACCAAATACGCTCCTGGATGAATATTCATAAGTTTCCCTTAACAATTTAGGGATAAATAACTCTCAATAAGGTCCAAGTAAGAAGATTAAGACATCGTACTACACAAATCCAGGATTTCCTGTCATCTGATGACAGATTTAACCTGAGATATCTGTGTATCCTTTTCCATTGGTGTTCCAGCTCAGCAAAAATCCGAAGAAAGGAATCAAGCGGCTGTTAAAAAAGAGACAGAGCAGCAGAAATGGACACGGTTGTGTTTGTGGATTAGGGTGTCTATTGTTTCACTAAATCCGCTGCAGAGTGATAGCTGGCAGAAGGCCTGAACGGCGTCATATGGGGTAAAGAGGACTAAACGTCCCCTGGGATGACTTTCATCTACAAGGGTCACATTTTTCACATTTTCCATCACCTTAGGTCTTCATGCGGTACTTAAGCAGCAGTGAAATTAACAGAATATGGTCTATGTTGTATGAATCTCATCAGTTAGGTAATACTTGCATTGTAATTGGTCAGGCTTTTGGTGGATGCTGAAAAACGTGTGCTTGATATTGTGTAAGTACATCACAATTAATCTCCTTTCTTTCCTGGAATATGAAAAAAAATGGCTGAATGGAGATGACACGCATCGAGGGTTCACAGCAAGCCCGGACCTCCCATTCTGTGCGATTCTGCTCCTGTCAGTGTGGTTGGTTCCGATTTCAGCATCTTGTACTGTGCTGTAGACCCACTGGCTACCCATAGAGACCACCTGGGCACAGGTCTGGTTGGGTGCGTGTTTTCTTCTCACAACACTCGTGTGTGAAAGAAAACAGACGAGAGTAGGAGAGGGTAAAGACATGCAACTTGTCCATGTCCAAGCCCCGCTCCCTTGGTTTCTCCAGGTAGCCTACTGTTCAGAGTCCTAGCTGGATCTCCGTCTGACGGAGAGATTGCAAAGGAAAAGTGGGGAGAGAAAGCAGAAATGTAGCAAGGGCCCATTTCCCACGTTGTTCTTGGCTCCAGTCTGCCCCCTAAGACTTAACTGAACACTTCCAAAACAAAGAGATTGTCTGTGTAGGTGCCCAAATAGCCAACCCACGCATGTACGCACACTTGCACACAGAAAGCAACACACTCACGCTGGGACATGAAAAATGTTATTCTAATTCCTTCTAAGTGCCTGTTTAAGCAGCTGTTTTCTGTAAACACTGGCTCGGACAGCAAAGCTCGGACATTTTGGTTTTAGATCATTCTCAATTATATCCTAATTACCAGGACTCGGTCCGGTTGTCAGCAACAGCACCCAGAAAATAGAGCTGTGAATTGCTGCCGCTTTGCCAGCACAAACAGCCGGCCCAGCTAATCCCGGCACGGCTCTGTGACACGTCGGGGTCACGTGAGGAGGTGTCCGACCCACACGACGCATAGCCTCCTGTGCTCGGCGTCTCACCTTCCATCATTGACCTTGGCTTAGCAATTATGTCTAGTCAAGTCCAATGCAAGGCTTTTTTTCTGTCCCTCCTGATAAAAATCATTACTGAAAATCATCAAGGTGGAAGGGGGGTTAGGGTGTGTACACAGAGAATCTCATTTCTAAGCACATGCTGACCTTTGCTCACAATTTTTTACCTTGGATAGTCGCTGACTCATGTTCTGTCTTGATCCTCCCAGTGGGAAACGTAGACCGTTAACTTGGATGTCTTGGCTAATGAGCCGGAGTCATTATCTGAGGATTACATCCGACAGGTGCGCAGAGCCCTAACAAGACCCTTCCCTTGTCTATTTATCCATGCTGTAGCTATAGGCCTACATCTGCACTTACTGCCCCGCTAAACCCCACATTGCTGCGTAGATCCGTTGTTTATTAAAAGCTGAAGTAATGGTTATTTCAAGAGGGAAGGCATTAAGATGTAATTTATTTCTGCATGCACAACCTCTCCAGCTCAGTGGTTGGGTTGAAGCTGGGATGAACAACAGTGCCAAATTTAGCAGCAGTGCTACAAAACACGTGCATATTTTGTTCCCAGAAGTTGAAATTCTGGTTTTAAGTCTCTCTGACAATCAGAATACAGCCAAAATTGAGTCCACATCTTATTTTTACAGTCTACGGTCCACCCCTACTTGATCAAAATGACAGGCAGACATTTCCCGAAAGTGGTAGCACTATTCATTCCATGTCCTTTTTCCATGTTGGTCTGGTAATATCGGACATAATTATACTGTATCGTGTTTTTCCATTGCTTGTTTGCTATTGCGTAAATGTAATACATTTTTTTTCAATTCTGAACAGAAATACTTGACTTAACACATGCAGAGATAAAACGTAATTAGTGCCTTTCAGCAAACAGCTGCAATCATGACTGTGTCTGCAAAACAGAGAAAATCAGAACATCAGAGATATGAGGCCTAATTAAGATTTTTTTAATCTTTAATTTGTCTTCTCATATAAAACTAAAAAAAAAACACACAGTCTCTTTTATATAGACCTTAGTGGTCCCCTAATACTGTATCTGAAGTCTCTTTATATAGACCTTAGTGGTCCCCTAATACTGTATCTGAAGTCTCTTTTATATAGACCTTAGTGGTCCCCTAATAATGAATCTGAAGTCTCTTTTATATAGACCTTAGTGGTCCCTAATACTGTATCTGAAGTCTCTTTATATAGACCTTAGTGGTCCCTAA
This sequence comes from Etheostoma cragini, assembly GCF_013103735.1. NCBI lineage: Eukaryota > Metazoa > Chordata > Actinopteri > Perciformes > Percidae > Etheostoma > Etheostoma cragini. The sequence continues at coordinate 17,981,025 of NC_048425.1, read as the reverse complement.
TACTGTATCTGAAGTCTCTTTATATAGACCTTAGTGGTCCCTAATACTGTATCTGAAGTTTCTTTATATAGACCTTAGTGGTCCCTAATACTGTGTCTGAAGTCTCTTTATCTAGACCTTGGTGGTCCCTAATACTGTATCTGAAGTCTCTTTGAAGGTGGAGGCTTGACCAACTGCCACTTGGCTTGTTTCAAAGCCATGATGTCTCTCTCTCTCATGGGGGGCCCAAATTCTCTGGGCAGGCAAAGCAGAGAAAGGGGAGGTAACCTTGCCCCTTATGACCTCATAAGGAGCAAGATTCCAGATCAGCCCATCTGAGCTTTCATTTTCTCAAATGCGGAGCCGGATACCCAGGGCTCGGTTTACACCTATCACCAGTTTTAGCCACTGGGGGGCCATAGGGAGGCTGTGAGAAAGCACAGTATATTACAAAACCTCATGAAGTGAAATTTCCATGCTATGGGACCTTTAACTTTTTAGTTAAGTCATAACATATAGAATATAAAAATGGAAAAAGGTTTCTGCTGACGTGTTGTTTTACCAGCTTCTGCGTACCAAATCTCCACAAAGGAGGTGTGGAGAGCAAGGTTTTAGCATGGCCCCCAGTCAGAGGCCACAGTTATGAGGCTTAGGTTGAAAAATACCAAAATGTAATTTAGTGAGATTTATAATCCCACTGTTTGAATTGCATCCACAGTGCCCTGTTACAGGTTTGATGGACAGTTTGGCGTTTGAGGGTTGAGTTCACCAAAGCATACCGCTGCACCAAAGACCTGTCACTTTCTTTCTCTCTGCCTCTCTTCTCATGATCTAAAGAGCATGAATGGACAGCCACTGTCCCACTGTCTCTCTCTTTCTCCAGACTCTGTGACCCCTGCTGCTACCTGCACCACCAGCGGGCCCCTGGGGAAACAGGAGGGCAGCTAAATCCACAACTGATAGTTTTGGGGTTTTTCTACCTTGACTCTCTATGGAATGAGAGACGCAGTCTTGGCTCACATCACTCTGTCCTTTTGCTTATTATTTTGGCTTTTTCACTGCCAGGACAGTTAAGTGGACTCAAATCCTAGGCCTCTGCATCGTAACCTCTCGGTACACGCGTGCCTTATATACCACTGAACCAACCTGGTCACATGCAAGGACATCCCAAAAAATTGGATGATGTAATATCTATGACTAGACGGACCCATCTAGTGAAAACCAACAATTTCTTACAAGAGGTGACAAATAACGGAAAGTTTTGGAGAAGACACAGGCTGTGCCAACATGCTTCTGATGAGTGAGAATCTTCTCTACTTCGGTGTCATCTAGTGGCCTAAATCTGCAAATACTACAAAGAATGCTGAGTCATGTTACATCAGCTATGAGCACAGAACGATGATTGGTTAACCAGTGATCCTGTCATAACTGCACATAGTTATTTAATTTACTGGATTTCAATTATCAAATACATTTCAGTCTCTGTTCTTATTTAAAAGGAGTAGCAGCATATTCCTTTTCAGTGTTACTTCATTCACACTCATGGTCCATTATTGCGTATGCATGTGAACCAATAATGAATTCCAACATCAATTGATTATATTGCAAAATGATCTTCCCTGAGAGCAGACTCAAAGTTTTTTTTTTAACCTTTTCTCTTTCTCTGATAGACTGCGAGGTTCTCAGGTGATTTCAAACAAGTCCAGTTAGGACCCTGAACCCAAATGACCCTGACTGTGTACCTTTAAATTGTCAGAGTACCGCTCATCCACGTGCATGGGCACATTTCTTACCTAAACTGTAGTGGATTCATTTATTTTTTTCATGTGCTGTTCAAAAAGTATATGATACAATCTGAACTTTGACATTACAAATATATATATATTTTAAATGTGGCACAGGATGGAGGTTGCTTCAATAAGGGGCTTGTGATGGTGGAATCAAATATTTGTCGTGAACTGGGACTAGTCTTCTTTTCTTTCCTCTTTGCTCTTGTCTTTGCTTTTTGTGAAATATTGGACAATTTCTCCTCTTTGTGTAATTTAAATAAAACCATCTGAGAGGTTGAAATGGGAAATGTGTCTTAGGTGGAACCATGTATGAGAGGGTGGAACCGATCACATCACATAGATATTAAAACGTGACAAAGAGCCCCAACTGGACTTTAAACCAACAGCTTTGAGTTGTTTTGATATGATTTTGATCAAAGTTTGTTTCTTCTTCTTTTACACCAGAAACCTGGGCCCGGATGTTGTGCGATGTAACCTTCAAAATAAATGTGTATAGTTGGTTACTGTTGACAGAATGAACGGTTATGTCTTTAGACTGTTTAATATCCTTAGTTACAAACGTACTCTAATTATTTGGTTATGCTATAACCAGCCCACGGTGAAAATAAACAAAAACTTATGTTACATTTAAGTCTGCAACACCTAACTTGCTAGCTACTTGTGAAAGGTTTAACCGGAAGTTGGCCTTTTATCTAGCTAAACGTAGCTAGTGATGAAGTTTAGGGGTTTATCGAGTCCAGTTTTGTAAGCTTGTGTGTGGCGTACTTTTGTTTATTCACTTTACCACCGACTGGAAACAACTTACCTCCACATTATGTGTGGTATTAGTTAGTTTAAGAATGTAAAACTTTAGTTTTAGTTGCTAACATCGGCTGATACTGTAGCTAGCTTCTTTTTGGACGCTGGTTGTACGTTAGCAGTGCAGTTCACGGACCCTCGGCTACATGACGACTTAGCATCGCTCTTTTACATCTCCAAAGTCCAGGGCACCGTCATTATTGTGTGGGGTTGCGGATTTTGGCCTACATGTCTCACTTAGCTGACCCGGACGATACCACTCCACTGCTCAGGGACGACACATGCAGGTGAATAGAGTTCAAGACACATTAGCCAGTGTTAGCTTAGTTCACCAAACAGGCTGTGGAAACACAGTACAAAACTAACGTTATATGCGAGTCATGTTACGTTATTTACGTAAACGGGCAAATAGTTGTGTTGTTTCTGGGCCTGTTGTGCTTACGAGGCTATATCAACAACCTAACCTGTCTTGTCTTCTTGTGTACAGTGATGACTTTCGGGATGAGGATTACAAGTCTCGGTGGAGGTCCATCCGAGTCATGTACTTCACCATGTTTCTCAGCAGTGTAGGTGAGGATGCCTGAGAGTGGACCTTTGAACTTGTTTAACGTAGAAACGCCATTTCACAACAAGTTGAACAAGTTGTGTACATATGGAAAAATGGTCTCTTCCATGCAAAGGTGGTGAGTAATGATTGAGGAAACTCTTGTAACCGCCCTGTCTTTTGATGGAGACTGAATCAGTGCCAATAGTGCTGTTGTGTAACTTAAAAATACGTAGACATATATGTAGAAAGGGACCAAATGACAAAATCCTCAAATGGGAGCATTGGATAGGAACTTACTTATTTTTTATTGAAGTTCTAAGTATTAACAATGATACACCCATCTAGTCAGTGTTAACTAGCTTTACAAAACACCCCAAAAGTGTGGTATCTGCGTCTGTGTGTTTGCCTGGCTTGTGTTTAGTATGATATGATTCATAACACAATGTTTAGGCTCTTTGACAGTGTGGGAATTATCTATTTTTTATGTTTTCTTTAGGCTTTACTATTGTCATCACATCACTGTGGCCCTATTTGCAAAAGGTATGGCTTACCATTTTCTTTGTAATGACTATAGACCGATCTGCTTATGTCATGAATACAATAAAGGCACTTTGTTGTGATCTCTCAATGTCAACCGCAGTAAAACATGCTCATGATTTCACAAGTTTAGTTTTTGATTGTGTTCCTGATAGATCGACGACAGTGCCAACGCCAGCTTTTTGGGCTGGGTAGTGGCAGCCTACAGTCTCGGCCAGATGTTGGCGTCGCCCCTTTTTGGCCTTTGGTCCAACTACAGACCGCGCGGGGAGCCACTGGTGTGTTCTATCGTCATCAACATGTCCGCCAATATCTACTACGCCTACGCATACCTGCCCACAACCAATAACAAGCTCCACATTCTCATGTCCAGAGCCTTTGTGGGCTTTGGAGCAGGTGATTTGTCAAGGCCTGAATATATTTCTCATTATTTTTTTATGTCCACATACCTGCCTGGGAATAACTTGTCTACTCATTTAATGCCATGGCATTTGATTTGCTCCTAAATGACACATAAAAGCTCAGTTTAAACCATCTAACGATGGATCTGCGTCACACAGCTAACTCTTAACATGAGTGTTGATCATTTTTTGGCAGGTAATGTTGCTGTGGTGAGGTCATATGTGGCTGGAGCGACATCCCTGAAGGAGAGGACCAGTGCCATGGCAAACATGAGTGCCTGTCAGGCTCTGGGTTTCATCCTAGGACCAGGTGAAGATGGCTATATTTTTCCATATTATGTAAACCAGGCCAGAATAGAGAGCGAATAATGCCAGCGTTGTGTATGATGGGGGGAAAAAACACAAGTAAAAAGTTGCATATCTCTGTTTATGTTAGCTCTGCAGGCATGCCTGTCCTTCATTGGTGAGCACGGGGTCACGGTCAAGGTCATCGACCTGCAGCTCAACATGTACACTGCTCCTGCTTTACTGGCCACATCTTTTGGTCTCATCAACATCCTGCTGGTGGTTTTGGTGCTGAGGTGAGGCCCTTCCCTGCATGGGTATTGTTGAAGATTGGGAAACATCCGAGTTGTAACAAATACAGAGGGACAGAGAATTCACAAAAGACGAAGCTCTAGAGACAATGTCCCCAACCAAGCCCATCAAATCATAAAAGATCTGTTTGCATCCATTTTAACACTCGCTAGTGTCCTTGTTTTTCTGTACATTTTTGGAATTTGAGCACATCAAATGAAGATCTTTGATGTGCTCAGATGAGGTGATGTGTTAGTCCACCTTGCTATGCTTCAGTTTATGGACAGTATTATGTCTCTCAATGCTATTTTAACAATTGGCTAAGATGTCTGCTGGGACTCTTGTCGACAGAGAGCACCGCGTTGATGACCACGGAAGACAAATTCGAGCCATTAACTTCACAGCGGAAGGTATTTATTGTCCTACTATTTTTTTTTTAACCAAATCTTAATTAATGTTGTGTAATAGGGTACAAACAACGAGTTTGTCAGCAGAGGCCTAGTTAAGGGATCTACATAATAAGGCTAGTGGACAGATTGGGACATTACCAGGTAAGAGGCAGCCCTAGTCCAGGCCTATGCCAGTAATACCTCTTAAAGGGGCGCTATGCAGTTTATTTGCTGTCTTCTCCCATTTTGTCATATAACCATTCCAATGACTCAGTTCAGTCAAGGTACATAAAGCTAAAAAAAAACGGCGTAGTTTCCCTTTAACAATTACAGTGTCATGAAAAGAAAGTCCAGTTACCGTATTTGTAATTGCAGGGTATTGGGCTTTGTTTTTTGGTTCAAGCCTTTTGTTTTCATCTCCCCTTCCCTGTAGAAAGAGAAGACGTTAGTGAAGAAACGGAGCAGACCATCGATCAGGTAGCGGTCCTGATCTCCAACGTCCTTTTCTTCATCGTCATGTTCATCTTTGCCGTCTTCGAGACGTATGTGGTATATTTCAGCCAAATTAGAACATAACAAAGACACGTATTGCTACTTTACGCCTTCCTCTTCATAATCTGACTGTATATTTTTGTCCTTTTTCAGAATTGCCACCCCTTTGTCTATGGACATGTTTGCTTGGACGAGGAAAGAAGCTGTGGTATACAACGGCATAATCATCTGCTGTATTGGATTTGAATCCATCTTGGTGTTTCTAGTTGTAAAAGTGGCCTCGCAAAGGTACATGCATGTATGGATTAGATGAAAAAATACATTTCAGCATCAAACATTCTTCTTGATCCACCAGATTCATTGTTTCCTTTCAGGGTTGGGGATCGTCCGGTGTTGCTAGCAGGCTTGGTTATCATATTCTGCGGCTTCTTTATTCTGCTTCCATGGGGAAGTCATTACCCAAAAGTCCAGTGGGCAGGTACGCACTGCTTTAACCCTTGTGTTGTCTTCCCGTCAAAATGGAAAATCAACCGTTTTGTTTACGCTTTTAATCAACGTTTTTAACTTTTTCTCATGTTTTTGTCCCTGTTTTCAACACTTTTGATGCTTTTTTCTCCTTCAATGTTTGTCACTTTTTTTTGACATTTTCAACACTACGTAACACTATCTTATTAAGTTTAGTTGACCGTTATTTTTGGACTTTATGGTCAATAAACCTCAATTACAGGAAATTAGACTTAATGTTTGAGTTAGAAAAGCAGAAATTAGGAATTATTGAGACTAAAATGAAAGGAATGGATGTTGATGATAATCACAGACTGGAATATGTCAACTTTTACTCAATACTATTTCAAAAACACTTCCATTTGTTTTCAAAGGCTATAAAATGGAATAAGACGCCCCAAAATTAATAAAAGTAGAGATTTGTACTTGGCAAAGAGCGTTGGGTGGAATCAATCATGTTATTTTGGGGAATTAAAAAGAACATTGATATAGGACAACGGTTCCATTTTTTGTTGACCCGAAGACAACATGAGGGTTAATGGCCCAGTTTAATTCGGTTTCCTGTGTTGAGTAATTAATTGCTGCAGATTGTATGATTTTGGCTTTGTTTGACATTTAAATAATACTCTTTTGGATTCTTGGCTTAACATTTTAAAGGTCCTAGTGCCGGGGCATTAGTGTGTTGGTGTGTGGTGGATGCTAATACTTGAGGCTGCAAAAATACAGTGTTCAGTTTCTGCTTTTTTTTCCTTCTTCTTTTTTTAACTACAGACGTCAAAAACAACACTTTGGTCAGTTGGATGTCTAAAGCCGCGGTGGCCTCCAACAGCTCGTTGGAGCCGACGGGCTGTCCGTACGAACAGACCTGGTGCCAGTACACGCCCGCCATCAGTCTGGCCCAGTACATCTCGTCCGACATCCTCATCGGGGTGGGCTACCCAGCCTGCAACGTCATGTCCTACACGCTGTACTCCAAAATCCTCGGACCCAAACCTCAGGTAAGACAGTAGGGTAACGGAGGTGTTGCTTTAACTGAAACATTTGAAATGTAGCTGTGCTGTGTAACTTCATATAATGTTAAAATCATGCGTGGATGTTTGCTGTTGCTTTCTGCAGGGTGTGTACATGGGGTGGTTGACAGCCTCCGGGAGTGGTGCGCGGACATTGGGTCCAATCTTCGTCTCCCAGGCCTACACCATCCTGGGACCCCGCTGGGCCTTCAGCCTCATCTGTGGCATAGTGCTAGGGGCCATCATCCTCCTCAGCTCCGTCTACCACAGACTCATCGCTTTCTCTGTACGCCACGGAAGGACTACAGAATAACAAGCGAAGATTCCCATCGGAGTCCCTGACGGCAATAACTAAAAAACTACAATCCCCGTTTTAATGAAGGCTCTTTGTTGTTGTTACTTACTTTAAAATGTGGCAACTAATGAGCATTTGGGAGTTTGGGACTCCGGCTTGACCTTTTAAACTCCAGGACGAAGAGACGAGGCCAGGTTATTTCTCATGACTCGACCAAAGATGGCTGCTTCGCAAGTTCCAGTACAAGGAAGCTAGCACTGCAGCTGTATCAAAGCCCTGTAATGTGACGCCATTTTAGTATTTTGTATGACATTGCCTTGTATGAGGTGGGCCCATGGTATCAGAGAGATTATAGTTTTTAATTATTGAATGCACAATTTTTACGTAATTGCATTGTTGGTCTCAGATATAAAAATAAAAGAATGTTCATACACGGCACTACTTTTTTTACATTAAATTCATATTTCAATTATGAAATCTATGGAGCAGCCATGACCTAATCAAGGGTAGTTGCCATCAAATTGTTTTGCTATTGAATTCATATCTACATAAAATGTTCTGAATGATGTTCGATTCCCTGGATGACCTGATTGACATCATTTGAAATGGTTATTTTGCTGTTGAAGTGGAGAAAATTAGAGTTTAACTGTGCCAGGATTGTTGTCATGCAGGAAATATAGAAAGATGTTGATCATATTTTCATATTTCTGATCAGAAAGTGATGTGGGTACTAACAATTTACTGAGTGAAGCATTAAAGAATAATATAATTATGAATTGTCAGTGTCACTTTATGTTCAATTTGATCAGATGTAGTGAAGCAATTGAGTGAGAAAAGGCGTTTCCACTCCATATGTGCAGGATGCAAGATGATATACCATATATGAATTAAAATTTGAATATATGTTATATATTATATAACAGCGTGAGAGACATGCATACATGTAAGAAACCATTAAAGAGCTATTTACAGGAAAAAAAATAATTATAAAAATGTTTATGTATATTATATGTATGTGTGTGTGTGTATATATGTGCATAAGACACACAGACACACACAGTAGGGTGCTAGCCGAATTTAGTGTTACAGCGCGCATGCGTACAAAAAAAGTCAAGTTACGTCCGTTCACGTGATTCACAGAGTTCAGTTACCCGCTCGTCCATAGACAGTTAAAGAAGCGCTCGCCGTGAAAACAACATGCAGGCTGTAAAAGTTAGCTACAGGCTGCTAACTTAGCGTTTAATAAATACAATTTTGTGTATTACGTAAATACAACTTTGTGTGTACGGTTAATTAACTCGAATGTATCAATATATGATGCTGTGGGAGTGTATGTGCTACTAAACATGGACATATTTAGAGAAGAGCCAGGTAAGAAAATGACTACGTTACGAATAACGTTACAAGAAGTTTGCGGATAGTTTAGCTAGCTAACGAGCTAGCTCGCGCGTCCTAGTAACTCTATAAAACGCTGATATTCCACTGAATAACACGGTTGGGTTTATTTAATGCTCATGCTACGTGATATTACATTGTTTGCTTGTCTATCTCTTTCAGAGTTTGCCGACATTCGAGTTGTAAGTATACATTTTAAACTGGCCTTAGCTTTTGGGCACACACATTCCGACGTTAATGTAGCGTCCATATGTTGGTTCATATTAGCGATAATATAGCAAATACTTCTCTCAACGTGGGGGTATGTCCACAATATAGCAACAGCCGAAGTTCCTCATGTACTTTGAAAACTAGCTAGTAAAGTATTCAGTCTTTCTGACTAATGTCGTGTTGGAGACGCTGATTCTGAACAGTGCACGTCACACTTCCTGTGAATGCAGCCATGTTTACAGTCACTGACATGCACTCAAAAGTGCATACAAGTGTATATGTAACGTTGAAAAATCAAATATTGTAGCTAGGGGGAAGAAAAAAAACTTGGTACCGTTGTGATTTCTTTCCTTCTTTGGCTCGTTATGATCAAAAATATTAGCCTGGCTTGTTTACATGCTATTTTTTCACATATTAAGGCTCATACTGTAGCATCTAACGTTGCTCCTGGTGACAGCAACCACTTTTAAAGGGTTATTCTGGACTTTTAGAACCCAGATTGTGTCCCCATGTGGTTTGCACATGGTTGCTGTTCCAGTGCAAGGATATCAGCTGGCTGATATTGACCTAGTGGCTCGTCAGCTATCCTTTTGGCAGAAGAAAGCGAAACCTAAGGATGCAGTGCTTGTCATGTTCAATACCGGCAGTGACACACAGCTTTGGACTCCCTTGGGAACACACACCAACTTTAACAGGGTTTAAATGGAGGACAATTTCATGTTTTGAGGCTGAAGGTCCTCAGCTAACCTGATGTTTGTGAGAAAGTTCATAGAACTGACATTCACATCTTTCTTCTGTCTAGCAAAGGGTTGTGGATTTGTTTGATAATCAACCTGGTTTTCAAAGGATAGTAAGACTTGGCCTTGTTGGTAAGAAGATATCACATTACATATCTACTGCACGCACAAATCTGTTTCCAGTGTTTTATGTGTGGATTTGCATTAAACCAGTAACTTAAATGTTTTATTTTCTAGCGAATATGGAATACGATGATGAGCGAGACGTTACAGATGATTATGGAATTGAAAATTGGGCACACGATCATAACAATTGCCAGGGATTCCCAGTACTCCCTGGTTGGATTAGTGAAAGGTTGAACCATACAAGGTCATCCAGATCTGTTTATCAACCCCCACTGCGTTACTACACTTCGACTTGTGACATTCCTCGCCCATCCTCTGTGGAAGTTCATGCAAGGGAGAGTGTAAGTTCACTTATATTTGTCTAGTTTGTCAAATAGATGACTGTCTTACTGTGGGAAGTGATTCCGCAGAAGTTCATGGGTTGAAATATATGCGATGTTTTTGCCAACCCTTTAGGACTCTGAAAGAAAAGCCAGATTATTAGAAGAAGAGAAAAAAGGCAAAGAAAAAGCTGAGAAGAAGCGACTTAAAAAACAAGTAAATTCTGCAATGTCCAATAACAGTTTCTTACTAATGAGTTGATTTAAAATTGGGTCAATTGAGCTGCATTACCTCATTTTTCTTGTCTTGCAGAAACGGAAAGAAAGAAAACGACTTGAGAAGTTGGAGAAGGAAAAACAGAACCCCATAACAAATGAAGAGGTAGTGATTAATGTGTGCAACATTAAAAATAAAATAAATAAATGGAAGATTCCAACAAAAATGGATAAAGTTGCAAGCTTAACAGTTGTTTTTTCCCCATCTATTTTACAGGGAAAAGATGTAGAGGAATCTAAAGCAGGCGAGAGCCCACCAGCTAACGATGAATCCAAAAACAATACAATTTCCAGTGTAGAACCGTTGGCTACAGCCAAAGATACCGACAGCAGTGACAGTAGTGAAGACGACTCCAGTGGTGACGATAGCGACACCCAGAATGACTCGGCCGAATGTGAGGTACCAAGTGCTCGTTTTATTGTAACTCACTACAATATGAGGGTTAACGCTAAGGCCCCGCTTTGTTAAGCTCTGACACACTAACCTAGGTCGGTGACTCGAGTCTGTTCCGGTGTGTTCTGTGCCGTCGGAGGAGGAGCCTCCACTTTGGCCAACCTGACAGGCTCGGTCGGACCACTCTGATTGGTGGAGCGGGACGAGAGTCTCTAAAAATCGGAGGAAAATCTTTTAAATTGACGTTTGTGGCTCTAAGATGAAGACAGGTTCAGCAGCTGCATGGCCTATTCCTCCTTAAAATGTTTTCCGACACACGTCTCTGATTTTACTCAAATTTGAGATTGTATTCTGGACAAGCCGCCATGACAGGCTGGCTTTGAATTTCCGGAGAAACCAGACCTGTGGCGCGTTCGTCCAATCAGCGGCAGTCGGCAGCCGTCGGGTTAGTGTGTCAGGGCCGTAAGGGACACAGTAACCGCCAAGTCTGATGACCAAGAGCGTCCGGATGCTTTTGTTTGCGCAGACGGGCCAATTAAACCCTAATTAACAAAATTGGTCCACAGTCCAGGACAGCTGGACGATAACACGGAGATTAGCGCTCATATTCCAGTATATGGTCCGCTTGTTGTTGGGTAAATTGCTCTTAAAGACGTTTAGAGAGGATTTGAGTTGCTATTTTTATTCTCAATTTTATCATTTTGGTGCTGGTGATTTTCTTTTGGGGTCTGCTGAAACTTCTCTGGGGGGTCAAGATCAAGATCAACTTTATTGTCCCCTGAGGGAGATTTGTCTTGGGGCATCAGTGCTACATACGGCTGCTGTAAACATCAATAACACACAGACTTTACACTCACACACAACATACAATCCACCCTACATTACATCACACTGCACAAGTATCAATGACCCTGTCGAGTGATTACCAAGTCAATAAAAACCTGAATAATAAAAACCAGATATTTCTGTATAATTGCACTAGAGCACATATAAAAGAAACACAATATGACAGAACAAAGTACAACCGCCACAATACTATATAACAAAATCTCATAAAAAACAGAGCTGGATTTAAATCAGCATAATATCTTTATAAGCAAAACAGGAGCAACGTCTCAAAAATATTGAATTGACCTTTGCACTTACCCCAATCTTTATGTGTGCTATATTGGTATGTCTATAGTTTTGATTGGACACTTAAATTTAAAAAGACGGTATTGAAAGACTTTGCCTGTGCGTATTTGACTGTATCTTGTGTTTCAGTTAAAACCTAGATGATAGTTAATATTTGCTATGCATCCACAATTGCCAACAGGAATTCCAAAATTGCACAGTATAACCCTATTTGTATGAAAAAGTTACTTTATTTTCTTTGCTTTAACATTTACCAATTAAAATAAGTAGCTTGCTCTGTAGGACTTAAGAAGGTGACTAATTGTGTCTTTAATCCTAATTCAATTTTCTTTAATTTTTTTTAAAGGAACTGGACATGACTAGTACTTTTGTAAATAAAGCTGCTCTTATAGCCAGGCGTAAACTGGAGCAGAAGCCCAGGCCTGAGAGGAAGCAGAAAAAGAAGACCCCGGTTAAAGAAGAAGCAAAAACTGTCCCTGACAAATCTGATAAAGACCTGGAGGGGGAAAAGAAGGCGAGTTCTATTTTTTTAATTTTTATTTGTGTGCGTATAAATCCGATTCTCAACAGAGATGACGGATGATGTTTGCTATGCCATTGACTACAGATTGAACATATTACTTGGATGTTGCCTTTTATTTTTGGGACACAGTTGCTTATCTCACTTCTCTCTTACTGTCTGAACAGGATTCTGTTGCCCCTAGCAACCCCACTAATGTAGATAACCTAAAAATAAGTACTGATCTTGCGGGTAAGTTGTATCGATCTCATGTACAGCGGGGAGAGCAAGTATTTGATACACTGCTGATACTTACAAAGCGTGTAGAGTTCTGTCATTTTGATCAGATGTACACTTCAACTGTGAGAAACGGAAAAAATCCCGAAAATCCCATTCTATGATTTTTAAATAATTCATTTGCATTTAATAGCATGATATAAGTATTTGATACATCAGAAAAGCAGAACTTAATATTTGGTACAGAAACCTGCAAAGTCGGCAGTGTATCAAATACTTGTTCTCCTCACTGTACAAACTCAGCCAGATAGACAGATATGTTTTCATATGGAAATCAAGTCATGAGATGTTAAATTTAACCGAAGTTCCTCTTTTTTTTTTTCTATAGTTATTGGAAATAGGTTTGCAAGTGCCGGAGACTTTAATATGGCTGTGAAGTATTTCACGGATGCAATTAAGTACAACCCTACAGAGTTTAAGTACGAACATCACCATTCATACCTTTTATAACTCCACCACTGTGTGTTATTCAAAGTTCTAACTGTGTATTTCGCTTGCAGGTTGTTTGGAAATCGCTCCTTCTGTTTTGAAAAGATGCAAGAATACGAGAAGGCGTTGACCGACGCGGAGTTGTCTCTCAGCATGTGTCCAGGTTGGGTTAAAGGCCTGTTTAGGAGGGGCAGAGCTTTGGCAGGTCTACAGGTAAATAGCTACCATCATGTGACCCTTTCTAAGTTGTCTGGGCCACGAGCTTGTTGAGGGAAGACAAATAATCTAAATGTATCCAGCATGCACCATGCATTGTTCGCCCCCAGTACATATATGTCAGAATGACTCTGCCATGACTGCAGCGCTGTTGCAACACCGTCGAATGACTTCCAAGTCATGGCGCTGTGCAGGGTCCCGTTATCTACTCAGCCTGGTTTTGACCGGCGCGTGCTGAAAACATGAATAACCAGGCTGATTAGGCCAGCACCACGACCTCCAATGAGCCCGATGGTTGATGCGAGTGGTGCGGTCTCACCCTTTTTTCCTCCTCCTCCTTCCTGCAGCGGTATGAGGAGGCGGCCCACGCCTTCAGGGAGGTGCTCAAACTGGACAGCTCATGTGCAGACGCCGCCCAGGAGCTGATGCGGGTGCAGATAACACAACTAATGGTGTGTAGTCCGCAATGGGGAGGTAGCTGGGAATATAATGTCTAAATATTTCTGTACTCTATGTAATCACATTGATGTGTTTGCTTTTTGAAGACAAACACTTTACTTTTCAGAACAAAATGTATTTAAGACTTATAGTAATCCCATTAAAAAAAGCAAAAGTAACCACTAAGTATAGCGGAGTACTGCAGGCAAACTGATGATCATTCACTGAAGGGGTTTTAACCTGGAACTCTGTTTGGTTTCAGGCGTATGGTTTCACTCGGGAGCAGAGCTCGAACGCTTTAATAATTCACGGGACAGTAAATAAAGCTCTAGAGGTGCTGTCCAAATTAAACCATCGACCAGGTATCTGTTTAATTTTACTATCCTCCATGCATCAGATAAATTAAGGTCTCCTAGTTTAATTCTAGTGTGTAGAGTACATTTCCTAAACTCATATTGTAATTGAGAGAACACGTTACCAGGGTGTATCAGCTTATGAGCTATATGAAATTCCCAAATTGTATTGCCTACATAAAAGTATGTCTGTTTGTACAATGTGCTATTTCTAACACTTGTATCTGTTTTCAGGAGCTATTCAAACTGGCCCTCTGCAGCCAGCGCAACTAGCGAATGTGACTGGAGTGTCTCCAGTCCTGTCAGCCAATACAGTCCCTGCTCATCCCCCCCACTCCCAGGATGCACCGAAAACAGCATTTAAGAACAAACCTTTAGGCCCAGTCCAGAACGTGATGAATGTCCCGGGTCAGCCGAAGCCCATTCCAAATCAGGCTGTGAAGACACACCATGAAGACAGTCGTCCCCCACAGTGAGTACCCGTCACGCTGCAGGCTTTAATTAGAAATCCCTTAAACGAAGGCTTAATCGCATAGTTTGCAATCTAATGGCTGTAGAGTTAGATCATTCCTGTATTATTCAGTATGTTCTGTTTCATTGATGATTTTTTTAAGAATATGGTCCCACGTCAAACTTTAGACAGTATACTCTAAGAGCAGACGATCATTGATTGCCTTCATGCAGTGTTATGATGATGGTTTATTGAAATATGACAGTCGGGATCTCTGTTGTCACGCTCATCATCTCTCTCCTTCACTTTCCTTCAACAGAGAGCTGTTTCCAGTTTGGGTGGGGAACCTGGTTTACCCAGTAACTGAGTCTGTGGTGACCAACATATTTAACAAGTAGGAGAGCTTTGCTTTCATTTTACTCAGGCGCCTAATCCGATTTTTCCTCTTATTTCTACAGTTTAATCTTTGTAGAGGGATACCTAAGTGTCCTAGTAAGTGTTGTCTTGTCTTGCAGGGCGGGGGTGGTCCATAGTGTCAAGGTTCTGACACACAAACGGTGTGCCTTCGTAAACTTTACAAAACAAGAGCATTGTGATGAAGCTATCAGGCGCTTCCATGTAAGTACGCCCTGAACTCTGACTGACAGGCTTAAATCTCAGTAGGACTTCAGGCTGGGACCTACTTCACTCGCTCTTCATGGATATTGGGTGGCAGACATTTTGTTTTTGGACTTCCTGTGTGTGTGCGTGCTGCTGGTCACTAGTCCCCAAGTTATTGCTGCTTCTCCTCCAATGAAAAGAAGGTTTCCGCTTTCCTCTAACCCGGTATTCACTCAGTAGAACTTTGTGATCCTCTTCAGGGCTTTGAGTTGAACGGGATGAAGATCGCTGTGAGGTATCCAGACAGGATTCCTCCGGGCATGGGCATTTCCAGATCTGCCCTCAAAGCTGACGACCTGCAAGATGACTATACGCGGTGGGTGCTTTCATAGCTAGCTAGTTTTATGCCATTTGCTTGCTTCTCTGGAGTTAGATGAGATGGCTGACAACACATTAGTCAACTGTTAGCCTGGCAGTCAGCTACATGCTGAATAATTAGTTACTAATTACCTCCCAAAAGGACTCAGAAATTGATGTTTTGTTTCTGTGTAGATTCCCACTGTAAAATCTTTAGTTGGACCCAGACCCAGTCTTTTTATGCTAAGCTAACCACACAAAGGGGTGTCAATATTTACATTTAACCTCCAGCAAGAAGTGAATAAGCATTCTCCCCACATGACCTATTCCTCTAAATTAACCTGCACGTGTTTTCATCGAATGCTTAGAGTAAGAAGTCACTCTTTCAAACCGTTCCAGTTGCAGCTGATATTTCATACCTGCCACTTTATGAGGGACGCCTAGCTACTTATAGATTCTATTAAACAGTCCTGCCATAAATCTAACTTTCACTATAAGATTCACTTTTTGTAAAAAGCTTAGTCTTAGATAGGTGTGGACTGAAAGCCTTTGGATGTAGTTTGTGTTGTAATTTCCCCACTGGGGGTCAATAAACAGTATAACTTATTATTGATAATTACATCCCTCGTGGTACAGGCCAAACGAGTACATTGATGGGAGGGGGGCAGTTGGAAGCCGAAGACCACTCCGTCCCTACAGACCCGTCCCCGACTACAGAGGCAACAACAACAACAACTACTACTACTGAAGGGAACCAGACGCTTCTGAACACGTCGGACTGTCCCGATGCACATTAATATCACTGATATCAACGCAAAACAAATACTTAAGATTTTTGTTTCTAAAAAGAAAAACCTCTTCTCTGGGTTTTGTAAGTATTAGTAAATGAGAATACCACCTGCTGATTGTTCATATGAGCTGACGTTTACCGGTAATTACAAAAGCTTCCCGATGCCACGATTATAAAACCCGACAAATACACTGGAGGGTGATTATTTGTATTTTAAATGTCAGTATACAGGAAAATCTGTTTAGAATTTACTCATTTCTTTTACGGTTTTATTTTAGACTCGAACATAGTTTATACAGCAGACTCCTATATTTACGAAATAATAAAATAATCATAGGTAAAGTTATGGTATTAGCATTAAGCCCCAGAATACAGTATAACAGGCTTAAAACAGCTTGGTAGTCTTTATTTTGAATATAGATACGGATGCAGGACTCATCATTGGTGTACTTGTACTCATTGTTAACTTTATAATGCAGTATTTCAAAAGTATCTAAATTATCTGAATTCAGTATATATTTTCAGAATTATTGTCATTATTCACTAATCTATTAACAGTACCTTTACCCTGTCTTGCCATACGTGGTCCTCGTAAATCCTCTGTACTACAACAGGAAGTATTTGTTGCATACTTAGTGTATTGGTCCCGGTTGATTTAGTTATGTGTCTGATCAATTTAGTGGCATCTTCTTTTATTCAGATGCCTTCAGTGTGTTTTTAATTCAAGAATTAAAGATTCTTTCATACACATGTTCTGCCTCATTATTTAAACCTGGTTTTTAGCCCCTGGGGGGCTCAGACTATAGCTGCGGTGGTCTAGGTCGTCATGTCACCTTAATCTAATGTCCTGTATCACGACTACAAATGAGACCAACACACAACTTAAACAGCTTTCGTGTTATTGGCGCCAGTCTATTTCGGATTGTACCGCAGACATAAAACGGATTTTATTCTTGAGGAATCTTGTTTTTCCCTTCCGTTTGCCTGCAGGCTCTGCTGTGGTTTTGCATCTGGAAGAGTTCCAGCCAATAGACTGTTAATGGTCCAACATCATTTTTTCTTGAACGGTACATGTATTTGATACCTCATTTGTCATCTATCAAGGAGGAAAAGTGGAGAAAAAGTATGAAAAATATCAATGGGACGTACCTGGTTTCTCTGCCCCGCTTTACTCTGGTTCTGTGCGGTGAGACTGAGGGAACCACCAGGACGCAGACCTCCACCATGCTGGCAAACAGACTAGAGCGTACAGTGGAAACACCTTACAGTACATCATCCCACATTAGATTGCAGTTGATGCCTTATTTGTATATCTAACTGTACATAAAACTGGAGAAAATATATAAAATTGTAAAAATACTAAACCAAAACATGGCTCCTAAATGAGCCATTGTAGCAACTGGAAATACCCTTATTGAAAGTATTGTTTGGTTTACATATAACACATCATTTATCTGTTTTCTGTATAGTAATGCATTGAGACGTGTGCTTTTATTATAAGTTATGCACTTCTTCACCCTGCCAGTCCCTGTGTAGTGATTTGTCAGGAGACACTGTAATCATGTTAGAAGAAGACACGTTTTCAGGTGGTAGTCGAGGCCGTGGGATGGAAAAAAGAACTGATAAATCCTGCTTTGATGGAATAAAACTGAACTTCTATTTACTACTAGCAGCGTCTCGGTCTGAGTGGTGTAACTATCCTTAAATAAGTGTACAATGGTAATGTCTTACAATGGT
This sequence comes from Etheostoma cragini, assembly GCF_013103735.1. Lineage (NCBI taxonomy): Eukaryota > Metazoa > Chordata > Actinopteri > Perciformes > Percidae > Etheostoma > Etheostoma cragini. Next base: position 17,962,948 of record NC_048425.1, on the reverse strand, counting down.
ACAGTCTATATGCTAAGCTAGGCTAACCAAATAGTGGCTCCAGGTTTGTTCTAGACGTTGTTCCCTTTAACTCCTCCTTTAACTTGAGTTATCTTTAAATGAGACCTGAAACAAGACAGCAAGGCTTTGAAGTCATTTACAAATCTTTTTATTATTGTCTTTCGTGTATTTTAATCTTTGGACATGGTATGTTTAGCTGTACAGTCGATGAAATAAACTTTTCAAGGCCCAGCACACAGGTGTTTTCAGTTAACGCGTCTGATTGGACCCATCAGGACTGGGTGTGTCTCGACTGATTGATTGACATCTTCCCGAGTCGCTTGTTAGCTTTAGGGCGGGACAAATGACAGCGTCATTCTTAATGGTAGAAAAGATTGGCCACCTAATGAATTCCCATTTAAGCCCCGCCCCCCTTTAACCTGAGCAGGGTCTAACCAACCAGGGTAAGTGACACCACCTGTCTGGATCCTTTAAAACACGTTAAAACCAAACACTGGCCTTGAGATGGATCTCTTTTGCTGTGATCTTGTTAAATCTTCGCAGATCCAGCGACGCTGTGCTAGCTCTGTGCTGAGCCAGCGGCCCCACACCAGTCCAGTTTGGGGGTCCGCTGGGAGCTGTCGGCCAGGTCCACCAACACTTGGACAGTCTGGGCCAGCCGACTCAGTCCCTCGTCCTCTGTGATGAGTTGTGGGGGACACAGGGAGTCCTGGGAAGGGACGAAGAATGTAGTGAGCACATGTTATTAGGGTTAGGGGTGAGAAGGTTTCAACAGCTGGGGCTAAGAAGACTTTAAGTTAAAAATTCTCCACCAAATCCTGTTGATGCTGTTGAAACTCCACCCACATCTGTGACAAGTCTAACTGGGGGGCCAGCAGCATGCACGGCTGTCTGCCACCACTGGGGGGGGGGGGGG
>NC_048425.1:17959685-17961932 GCF_013103735.1 Etheostoma cragini | reverse complement strand
GGGGGGGGGATTTTCTGCCCTCCTTTCCACCTTTTCATACCATAAGTCTGGTGTTATTCTTTTTATTTATTTATAGTTTCTCCAAATTCTTTGCAATTAGGGGAAACAGAAAGAAACACTGTAAATGACACAACTATAAAACTATTGATATTCTTTTCTTACTGTCAAGTCCAGACCTTTGAATCCAGAACGTTAGTTTTGCCTTCTCCAATGTCCATCTAGTCTACTATGAGCCATCAGGACATGACGCACTACCTGAATGACCTGCAGCACACTACACACACACACACACTGCACACAGCCCTCCTGCTGTATCATCGGTCAGCTGTACAAGCTGCCCATGTGACATCACTTCCTGTCTATTTTTCCTGTCAAGTCTTCTAAAATACGTAAAAAGCCAATAAAACAGAATCATGCTAGGGTAAAGCCTTGCAGAGACATTAAACCTTACTTAGTCATTATGGATTTATGGTACAAAGACACTAGTTCATACTGATGCTCCAGCGAGCTTTATAGCATAAAGGTGCATTTGTTGGTTTGGTTCCACACATGGGCTTTGTTGAGAAGAATAGAATATCACCAGACTTATTATTGTATTTCCCAAAACTAATTTCCTACCCGACATCCAGACCATGCGATGCAGTTGAGACCACTAGGAAGAGGCCGTCGAGTCCAGGTGCAGATACCCTGAGGTTCTCGGCTCAGTTAGCAGAAGCACGACAGCAGCAAGCAGACAAACAGCACAAGGTCAAAGTTCTTCTTCTTTTTAATAATTTCTTTACAGCGGAGAGAAAAACTTTACATATAAATTCATATCAACTCAAAAATTATTCTCAATAATACACGGGTATAAATATAAAATACAACTGTATGTGTGTTGCGCTAACATATTAAAGAACAGAGCTTGGTCTAAGCCAGTGAAGGATTTGTTGCTTATCCAGTTTCATTTATAAAATCTACGTCTTTAACTGAAACAGTGTCAACAGCAGGCTGATAGGAAACATGAGACCTGGGGTGGGGGGGGGGGCTTTACAGTGGACACTGTGACCTAGAGACAGACATGTGGACAGGAACTGGACCCAAATACCCAGTGGGCCGTCCACCTTGTTAAATAAGTTCTAAAACTATGATGAACAGTGTTTCACTTCAAATAAATTAAACTTTATGAAATACATTTTCATTCTTATGTTGTTTGAAATAGCACTTAGAGATTGGGTTTACTGCAGTATACATGAAGCAATAATTTAAATGTATTACTATGAAAGTGTTTCATAAGGCTATTTTGTCTATACGCACGGTTTCACTGAGTTAAATTGTATTACATTGAACAGTTATTTTAAAATTGGTTTTATGATTTGGCATTTTTCCCAGGCATTCTTTAATTTGACCCACTCTGATATCCCTTGTGTTGTCCTCAGGTCAAATTTGACCCATTTAAAAAAAAAGAAAAGTGGGTTTCTTTCATCTAAATTTTCCGAAAGATAAAGTGGATTGTCCCACACAACGCTCTGCAGTAAAATCGATGATCGGCCCACTACTTTCTTGAAATTTTGATGTTTTATTCCAAAAATATTTTAGGAAACGTTAAAAAAGTGACAAATGTCCGCAAAAGCCTGAAAGACTTGGGAGGTGGGAAAGCCCACGAAAACGTCAAAAGGCGGAGAAAAATTGGACAGAAACATTTTAAAGAGTGAAAAAAAAAACCTTTTCAGTTTTGAAGAAAAGTTTCAATTTTGACCCAGAAAAATAATAAGTTGCACGGTCGACGTAGAGACAATACAAGGGATTTCAACATTACTCTTAGCAGCTAGTTAGCTAGCTAGTTAGCCAGCTAGCATGTGTAGCCCTGTTCAGTTAGTTGATGTGTGGCTAGTTAACCAGCTAGTTAGCCAGCTAGTTAGCCAGCTAGCATGTGTAGCACTGTTCAGTTGATGTGTGGCTAGTTAACCAGCTAGTTAGCCAACTAGCATGCGTAGCCCTGTTCAGTTAGTTGATGTGTGGCTAGTTAACCAGCTAGTTAGCCAGCTAGCATGCGTAGCCCTGTTCAGTTAGTTGATGTGTGGCTAGTTAACCAGCTAGTTAGCCAGCTAGCATGCGTAGCCCTGTTTAGTTAGTTGCTGTGTGGTTTCTTTGATTCAGAATGACGCTGTTGTAGCACGAGCTAACAGGAAGTAACTGGCTACATTTGCTAGCATTTGTTAAGTTTACCTAAGAGGGAAGGGGCATGTGATTGATTCCACCCCCCCC